>NW_015167057.1:633580-653767 GCF_001447785.1 Gekko japonicus | reverse complement strand
GGAGGGTGTCATCTTTAAGATCAACAGTAAAAGAGAGAAGATAGACTCCACCTTCAAAGCCAAAGACTTTTTGCGGCATCAGCTGGGAACAGAGGAAGAGTCTAAGGAGGAAGAAATGAAATCTAGTGACTCTGCCACCTCTGGAACGGAAGAGGACTCTGCTGCAGAAAAGGGTGCAGGTCCCGCCAGAGTTGTATACGATTTTAGAGACAGAAAGCCGAAGTGAAGGCAGAAGGACTCGGAAAATGGCCTTTTGAAGCGAAGAACAAGAAGATGATCAGAAAGCTCTCTCATAACAACTAACATATTAACACATTTGAAGCTGTGATAAACAAGAACTCTACAAGTATATTGTGATGTTAACACTTTTAGTACTAACACTTATATTAACAGGGATAAGATCTCCTCCTCTTGGGGTTTTAGCATAGTGTGGTTATCTTTCCTTTATTCTTAGTTGTAGTTCCCTTCCCAAAATTTTCTTTGTAGTTCTGTAGTCTATTGCAAATTAAAAAATATCCCTTTGGGTTTTGTGTTTTTTTAAAAGGAAGTCATAATCCTGCTCATCGCCAAAGTCGGAATGCCCCCATCTACCAGATGTCAGAGATCCTGCTTCTCTTAGTACCGTTGCAACCTCTACAGATCAAGCACACCTTCAGTGCTAATTTGGGCAGAACAGTTTTACGGTTTTGTTCTGCCAGCCCTCGGTCTCTTTTCTCTGCATCGTCTCTCCTTTCAGCAGGTGACCCCTCAGATTCATGGGTTTGGAGAGAAGGATGAATAAGTTCTCCTGGTCTGCACTGCTCTGTTTGATGAATGCCTTCAGTGAGTGATTTTTGTGTTCAGCTTGGGTTTTGCTGATTCAGACCTGTCTTCAGTTGGCTGGGCTTCTGCGCCATGGTTCGGAGGCCAGTCTTTCAACTTGCCAGGCAAAAAAGAAAAAGAGAAGAGGTGAAAGAGGCCTTGGACTCTTTCCTGGACACAAGCCTAGAGAAGGTCATAAAATCAAGGCTTACCCAGCAAAGCCTGCTTCATATCAGCTTACTTTTTGGGTGACTAATGTGGACTGTCAAGCACCAAAAGACCTTTGAGTTTCTGTTTTCCTATTTGTGTGGCATGCAGGTACTAGGGTTGCCAGGTCCGGGTTGGAAAATACTTGGAGACTTTGGG
This sequence comes from Gekko japonicus, assembly GCF_001447785.1. Classification (NCBI taxonomy): domain Eukaryota; kingdom Metazoa; phylum Chordata; class Lepidosauria; order Squamata; family Gekkonidae; genus Gekko; species Gekko japonicus. Next base: position 652,600 of record NW_015167057.1, on the reverse strand, counting down.
GGTGGATCCAAGAGAGGGCGGGGTTTGGGGAGGGGCCTCAGCATGGTGCAATGCCAGAGAGTCCTCCCTCCAAAGTAGCCATTTTCTCCAGGGGAGCTGATCTCTGTCAGCTGGAGATCAGTTGTAAAAGCGAGAGATCCCCAGGCCCCACCTGGAGGCTGGCAACCCTAGCAGGTACACTGGTTTTGGAACATGGACCAAGGCAAGGGTTTGCATCTCCATTCCGGGCATCTGAGATGCATGCATCTCTTATAGTTATTCTGTGTCTTTAGAACATTAGTATTCCACCTTTCTCCCCAATCAGGGCAGCTAAGTCAGTTAATAATAATAATAAGACACATTATGTGCGTCACAGTTGAACTCCAGGTCTGGAGTGTGAGTCCCAGCAGGACTGTGGACCAATATTCCTTCTAAGCTGTGGAGTCTTGTGAGCAAAAATTCTACTTTGTGAGCCACTGGCATTAAAGTTGTGAGCGAGCGATTTGGCTTCTGCATCAGTTAGTTTGCTCTGGAGCCATCCTTCCTGAGCTAAGACAAAAATGTGTGAGCTGGAGGCTAAAAAACTGTGAGCTAGCTCACACTAACTCAGCTTAGAGGGAACACTGCTGTGGACAGGGCTGGGTGGAGATTAGCAGAAGGGTCAGAGTTACTTGCACGCTGGCATCTGAGCCAAGAGGCCAATCGGAATTGTGCAGGGCAGAGATGTAGGTCTCCTATACCAGTATCCTGCGCATTTGCCCTAGGCACCAGTGGAAGGGAATGGAGGGGAAGGGAGTGTGTGCTGGCATCATGCTCATGTGCTGATGTATGTTTTGGTAAAAACCAGAAGCAGCCCCGTAGCTAGGGATTTGGGGGGGAGGGGCCTTTGAGGGGGCCCACCAGCTAATTAAATCAAAGGCTCCAGGGCAAGGGGGGGTTACGCCCAGTGGCTGCAGCTTCCCTCCCCACCCGCAAGGGCAGGCCTTCCCTGGAGCATCCGGCTCCCTCCCTCCCTTAGAAGCTCCACTGCCCCTTCCCACGGCACGGCACCAGGGGCAGATCGACTTCAACCCTCAGCTCCCTCCCAGCACTGGGAGAGGTAAGGTGCGGGGCGGCTGGCCTGGCCATGGAGGTGCCGTGTGCGGGCTTAGCCCGTTGGAGCACAGCTGGGTCAGAGGAGGTGCCTGCCTGCCTCCTTGCCTTGCCTGGGCTTTACCATTCATGCTTGCTGCCTGGGAAGCTCTCTCAGCCTCACCTTGCCACCACTGCTACTTGTGTTGCCACCTCTGAAATCACTGCTCTCGTCCTCCCTGTGGACAGGCTGACAGGCAATCAGGGGGAGGGGTCTGGGGGAGAGGGGGAGCCGAGGCTCGGGGAGTGGGTTCCATAAAAACCTTTAGGGGGCAAGCCCCGTGGGCCCCGCGGTAGCTACGGGCCTGACCAGACGTGACATTGTGGATGTTCTGGAATTTACAAGAACAGTATGGTTTCTCCAGAGTTGTTATGAACCCTAGCACGTATAATGACGTAACTTCTGGGGTGGGGTGTCGATGAGTATTTTTTGTGTGTGAGTGTGTGTGTGCTTGTGAGCCTGAAGGTCATGGCATCTTCTGGCAACCCCTCCTGGGGGCCTGAGCACTTTTCAGAGAGGAGGCTTGACTGCCTGCCTCTGTGTCCTGGCCCTGGTATTGCAAGGAGGTCTTCCAAGTTCTTGCCAGAGTCAACCTTGCTTAGCTTCTGAGATCTGACAAGATCAGGCTTGCCTGAGCTATCCAGGACATAACTTCTGGAGTTTTTTAGTGTTTCTTCAGCCACACAGGAAACCCCCAGTTTTGGAGCTAGCTGCAAAATAGCCACTGGGTGGGACCATTTATGGAATGGCTGCCTCTGAGCTACCTGGAATCCTTAGCCCTACCACGTGGTGCATATGTTGAGGTGCGTGCCCGAACAATACAAATCCACATGAAGGATTCCAGCATAAACCCCCTGTGTGATGTAATAGTTTGCAGGGACTAGGACTTGGTTCAGATCCCCACTCAGCTTGTGAAGCTGAAGGGTTAACCTTAGGCTAGTTCCTCCCCCCCTCCCCCCGCCTCCATCAGCCTAACCAACCTCACAGGGTTCTCATGAAGGTAAAACGGAGGAAAGAATGAAAATGCTCAGTCAAATGTGAAGCTTGCTGGATGACCTTAGTAAAATGGAGAAGGGAAGGGCGATTTATGTTACTCTGAGCTTTCTGGAGGAAGGGTGAGACTGAAGAAGTGAGTGGTGGGTAGATAAGGGTGCTGTAGAAAGACCCGGAAACAGGCAGCCAGTTAAAGCTATCATCTTACAGGTGAGGAACACTGATGTCGGGAGATAAATGATTTATTTTCTCTTATTTCCAATTCCTAAACAGCAATTTGTGTCAGCATTTTGACTTCATCGGAAGAATGACTGCACGGTGGCCAAAGAGAGAGGGAAAGAACTTAATATACTGCTTGAGACAAGCCCTTCTGTGTGGGGGTGAGGACTTCCTGAAAAAGCAGCATTGAGTAGGGGTGGGGTTACCAACGCTGGGTTGGGGCCAAATGCTCCCACTAAGCTGTGGAGTCTTGTGAGCAAAAATTCTACTCTGTGAGCTACTGGCATTCAAGTTGTGAGTGAGCCATTTGGCTACTGCATAGATTTGTTTGCTCATCTTTCCTGAGCTAAAACAAAAATATGTGAGCTAGAGGCTAGAAAACTGTGAGCTAGGTCACACTAACTCAGCTTAGAGGGAACACTGGTTGAGGGGATTCCTAGAGATTTGGAGGTGGAGCCTGGAGAGGGTTGTGCTTGGGGAGGGGGAGGGACCTTGGTGGGGGGAGGAAACTCTCCAGGATCTCAGAAGTCTTTCACATCACAAACTACCTGAGCCTTTTACTGGCAGATGCCAGGGACTGAACGCTCGACCATCTGCATGCAAAGCAGGTACTCTACCACTTAGCAGGCACTCTACCACTTAGCCATGGCCTCAGCCCTAACGAATGCAAAAGGTTCCAGGTTCAATCTCAGGCATCTCCAGATAAAAGGACAAGACAGTAGATGATGAGAAAGACTTCTGCCTGAGACCCTGGAGAACCATGGAGAGGGGCTGTGGCTCAGTGGCAGAGCATCTGCTTGGCATTCAGAAGATCCCAGGTTAAATTTCCCGTATCTCCAGTTAAAAGATCTGGCTGTAGGTGGTGTGAAAGAGCTCTGCCTGAGACCCTGGAGAGCTGCTGCCAGTCTGAGTAGACAAAACTGATGGTCTGATCATTTTAAGGTAATCATTTTAAGTACTGAATGGCCTCACAGGTGATGCTTTTTCATCTTTTCCCCTCTGTTCCTTAACCCCCTTTAATACCAAGAGTTATCCGCAAACGGGAAAACCGAAAAGAAACAATCAGAAGTGCAGAATATGAATGGAGAGTTTTGCAAGCAAGTTCCACCTCCCCCTGGAGACTGTCACTAATTTGAATCGTTTGAACTCTATACAGAACCCTAACAAGACGGGTGATTTCCATGGCCACGGTTTCCAGTTTCCATGGTTGTCTGTGTGCGTAAGAGGGGATTTGGATGCTAGCCAGACAAGGACTGGACTGTGCTCCTGATCCCTTGTAGCCAAACTGATGTGGGATCTGTTGGCGTGCGGGAACCATTGGTGGGAGGGATCCTGCCTTCGCAGCACAGTTCTGCAGCAGAACTTTGGGTTGTCCGGAAGAGACTGAGGGGGGAAAAATCATGTGCCAAGGACAGCTGAATTCTGTGACTGACTTACACACCCATGGAAATGCCGATCACCACTTTGGGGGCAGGAAGCAATTGTCTCCAGGCCAGTTTGGCTAGGGACCCTGGAGGGTTTGGGGTTTGTTGCCACCTTCTGGGCATGGAGCAGGGGTAGATTTGCCACACACCCCCAATGAGGGCAGGGGCTCCCCCGATGAGGGGCCCCCAATTCACTGCCGGCCAACTGGTCAGTGGGGGAGAGCCCCACCCCTGAAGACCCCCGTCCCACCCAATGTGTCTGGTGTGATGACATTACCTGGAGGTGATGTCATCGTGCTGAGGATGCTCTAGCGTTTGGGCAAAAACTCTATGGTGATCACAGATTTTTTTGCCCAAAAGCTAGAGTGTCCCACCCAACATGCTCAGTTTGCACCAGAAGACTCCTGGATCAAGAATGGACTCCCCACACCAGCAGCCAGGATCAAGAATAGACTGCATGACCTTGGGCAAGCCATAGTTGTGGCACAGCTGTTCTTGAAAAAGAGTGGTTTCTGTCAGAGCTCTCTCAGCCCCACCTACCTCACAGGGTGTCTGTTGTGGGGAGGGGAAGGGAAAGGAGTTTGTCAGCCGCTCTGAGACTCCCTTGGGTAGTGAAGGGCAGGGGGTATGAATCCAATCTCTTCTTCTTCTTCCTCCCATTTTCACCAGCAGGAAAGCTGGTTGGATCCAACCTAGAGGCTACATCAACCCCTTCATTGGATATCCTGCTATCTTTGCTATAGCAATCAATCACAACACAAGTAAATTTGGTTGTGTCTGATTGAAATGGCACAATGATCGCACAATATCCAATCTTGGGGAAAGCAATAAGGAAGCCCCAGGTTCCGCCCTCTGGCATCTCTGGCAGAAGGGCTAATAAAGCCCTCCATCGGAGACTATTATTACTTAACGTTTATACATAGGGTTGCTTGCTCCAGCTTGGAGATGCGGGGCTGGTTCCTGGGGAGGGGGCAGCATTGGTGGAGGGGAGGGAGCTCAGCGGGGCTGTGGTGCCATAGAGTCCACCCTCTGAAGCAGTCGCTTCCTCCAGGGGACTGACCTCTGCGGTCTGGAGATCAGTTGTAATTCTGGGAGACTCACAGCCACCTTGAGGTCGGTAACCCTATTTATATACCTCACCCTCCTTCAAAATATTATTTTTATTGTCAAGTTTTTCGCATAACAATAAACCATCAAAAGAATAAAGCAGTACAATGACCAATGATCAGTATGGGTCCACCAGTTCAGAGATAAGCAATTACAGTATGGAAGAGTCAGTCTGGTATAGTGGTTAAGTGTGTGGACTCTAAGCTGGGAGAACCGGGTTTGATTCCCCACTCCTCCTCAGTATTGAAATACAGTTGAAGCAAACACCGTCCATTAAGGGTGTTTACACTGGAAGACCATGTAAAAGCTGACATAATATCAATGCCAATGGCCGTAGTTAGCCGGCCGCTATAGTAGAACACCTAAGGAACAGCACTTTTGTATCTGTGGCTCATCTGTTATTGAGGATCTTCCCCATTATATTCTTGAATGCTTGATGTATGCCCAACCTAAGTTAAAATTCCTCTCCGAGACTTTATCGGACTTACATTTCTACTCAGACTCTGAGAAGATTGTATTCTTGTTAGCTGATTCTGATGTCAGCATGCCTTACAGAGTGGCATTATATGCCTTGGCTGCAAAGAAAATACGGGTCAATGCTGTTCTTATGGGAACTAATTAATATTGATCTTAGCGGACAGCTTTTGATTCAATTAATATCCTCGGTTTATTTTATTCTGATTTTATGGTTTTATTATATCTTAAATTTTACTCTATTTCATATCAATACTCATATTTATAGCATCCCTCTCTGTTGTTATCCTTGGTTTGTAATGGCCTATGGCTAAATACAAATAAATTTCTATTCTACATTCAGCACAGAGATAAGCAATTACAACATGGGAGAGCAATAACAGTCAGTATTAAAATACATGAAGCAAAGACCATTCATTAAGGGCTTTCACTGGAAGACCATGTAAAAGCTGTCATAATATCTACCTTTGAAGGGAAGGTCAAATTCCTTTGAAAGACCTAGTAAAGAGCAATCGTTGCCTGCATGCAAACTGAACCTTAGTAAGAACTCTTGACTCGGATTAAAAATATATAAGATCATGGTAAAATCAGGGTTTTTTTTGGAGAATATCATGTTTCGATAAACATTCCGCAATTGGGAACCAGAAACTTCTGAATTTTTCTTGAGCGAGATATGTCAGAGCATTGGGACCGTATGGAGAGACTTCGCCCAATAGGAAGTAACCCCATCGTCCAATTCTCCAAGCATGTATTGAGGGTGGCACCTTATCTCCTCACCTTTCTCCAGACATCGTCCGGACCCGAGATGGGTAACAGAAGAGCCACATGACCAAAAGTAGTCATCTATTAAATTAATTAAAGGACATAATTAAAAACAGACAGGTGAAACAGTTAATTAAAATTGTTAAGGCAGAACCCATTCAAGTTGCCCTCGTGCTCTTTTATATAATTAAGTCTCATGGGAAGGCCGCCTAAGAGTAGGTGCCTGCATTCCGCCCCCCCGCCCCCATCCAGACAAGTATTCTTTCTGGGCAGCAACCAGAAAAGGCCCAGGGTGTCTCTCAAGAGGGCAGGGACCCCGTAGTGAGAAGCATAGTTGCCACATGGGGTCATATTGGGAGAGATGGTTAAACTTGGGGAAAGCGGGGAGCTGCTGCTGAACCTGCAAACGTCATAACCGGGGCTTGATAGTCCTAAGGTAGGCAGTCTGATGGCTCAAATAGTGGAATAGAGGAGCTGCGGTGGCTCAAGTGGTTACGACGCTGAACTGCAGGCTGTGGAAGGTCGGTAGTTCAGCAGTTCGAGACCTGAGTGTGCCGCATGACGGAGTGAGCTCCCGTCTCTAGTTACAGCTCCAGCCAACCTAGCCGTTCGAAAGCAAGAAATTGCCAGTAGATAAATAGGTACCACTTCAGTGGGAAGGTAACAGTGTTCTGTGCCCCTTGGTGTTTAGTCATGTCGGCCAAATTACCACGGAAATGTCTTTGGGCAGCACTGGCTCTTCAGCTTTGAAACGGAGATGAGCACAGCAACCCTAGAGTCGGATTCGACTCGCTTTCGAGCAAGGGAACCTTTACCTTTACCTTTAGGCAGTCTGATGGCTCGAATAGTGGCAGACCCAGCTGGCCATACCGGTGGGGCTGAGCCACTTTGTAAAAAGAAGAGGTGGGGAAAAGTAGGCAGAGGGCATGCTTCAGTGGAAAGCATTGACTACCTATTTGTATCGTATACTGTTTTGGGGTATGTTCACGCCAGGGAGTTTCCAGCTGTGTTTTGGTGACAGCCCTGAGTCTGTTTACTCCTCCGCTGCAGCCGTTGCCTGTACCGTCTTAGATGCTGGTGTTAGCAGGATATGACCCCCCCATGACATTCGGCTGTAAAGAGTGACCAGGCAGACAGGCGCTCGATGCTCTCACCTTTGCCCTCATGCACCCCCTTGCAGGCTTGGTCTGTGGAGCCTCAGAGCCACCCCTCTGGAAGAAGTTTTGGGCCGCTGGTGCAGAGAGAATGGATCCTTGTGGTTGTCGTAGCAACAGCCTCCATCTGGTACGGATCAGGAGCAGCCCGGTAGCCCCTCAGCAAATCATTTCTGAGGCTGCAGCCCTGGAGCCTCTTGCACCAGGCTTGTGTGCGGCTGCAATAGAGTCGCAGGATTTATCGACCTGGCAGGTGGGATGTGGGAGGAAGAGATGGTAGCGGGTTTAATTTGAAATACAGCTGGGCCCCAGGATCTATTATGACCGCTTAAGGGCTCAGTTCCAAACTGCGAAGTAATGAGAAAAACTGGGAAACCTTTGATCAAGTGCAGAGTGTTCTGAGTACAGAGCGGGCCCCCATGTGCAGCGTGTTGACATGTTCTGGAGCCTCACAATGCTGACCCATGGTGACCATCATTTTGATGATTTTCCTTCTGGAAGGTTTTTTTTTTTTGGTAACAGATTCTTTAAAAATGTATCACTTCATTTAACTCAATTTAAAATAATAATAATTCAGAGTTTAGAATAAAACAAACACATACACACACTTACCCCCTGTCCCTATTCAAAATCCAGTAACAAGGCAATAACACTTGTAATACAGGTAAGTGGTGGAAAAGGGGACGTTAAAGAATCCCTGTGGCAAATTATGTCAAAGGATGGGGCAAGGGGTAGTAACACTGGACACAATCCACCAGGAATGTTTCCTGTTTTAAATGTGCAAGATTGGAACGAAAGAACAGTAGGACCTTGGTAGGAGTGTTGTGAAGCAGGACGTGAGGTTTCTGTAAGAATTTTAAGGAAAGAATTGCTTTGTGGGATCAGATCAAAAGCCCATCTAGCCCAGAGCGCTGCCTCCACGGATGGCAAGCCAGATGCCCTAGGGAAGTCTGCAAAGGAACAAAATGTTACTGCCCTATTGGAACAGGGGAACAAAATGATATTGTCCCTGTCACCCACAGTATAACAACATATAAATAGCCATGTTGGATCAGATCAATAGTCCATCTAGTCCAGCATCCTGTCTCACAACGTGGCCAACCAGTTCCTCTGGAGGGTCAGCATCAGGGCATAGAGGCTCAGGAAGAGTGGGTGCCCGGTGCTCCTGCCTTGCAAGACAGGAGCTGACGGCCCCCACTCCCGAAGATCAGGCAAGTGGGGCCGGGTTCCCACCAGCTGCAAGCACTTGAAGAGTGCTTGCAACTAGCGTGCCCTGCGCACCCAATCTCCAAGTGGCAATGCCGCTTGGAATTCAGGCACGCGGCATGCAGCCGCCCCTCTTCCTCCCCTCTCTCAATAGAGAAGAGAGAGGGGTGGCTGTGTGTGTTCAGGCTTGGGGGTGGGGGGTCTGGCAGGCCTATAATGTGGAGGTTCCCTTCAGCCATCATGGCTAGGAGCCATGGATAGACTGATCCACCATGAATCTATCTAATCCTCTTTTAAAACTGTCTATTCCCATGGCCATCACTACATCCTCTGCCAGCAAATCCCACATTTTAATCACTCTCTGTGTAAAGAAGTATTTCCTTTCATCCCTCCTGAGTATACCGCCTATGAAGCAGAAGCCCCACCTTGAGCCATCAGAAACCTCAATAAACCTTGAGCTTTTCTTGACCATGTGCTTGTCTTTGTAATAGCTCCCGATGCCCTGCCAAGTCTTGCTTCTCCAAGGGAGGTGTGTTGTGTTCAGCTCGCTGAGCAGTTCTTTCTTGCTGGGCTTACTGACACTTCATAGAAATAAAGCATTCTATATTTTTTAAAAGGCAGTATTAGTATTCATTTGCAAAAACATAGGTGTAGTGTTATAAGTGAATGGCATTGCCCTTGCGCTATGCAGGTTTGCAATGTGTACCACCAATAACAGTAGACCCACCCATCTTCTTGGGCTATGTTTTCCCCCTGTTGCTGAGAGCAAAGGGCCTAGAGGCAGACAAGGCAAAGACTTCGTTTTCCTAAATCATACTGGAAATCAAGGGAAATTTATTCTATGTACTATGGACCAATGTTTCCTCTAATCCCCCCCAAGTGTAGGGCTGTCAGGTCCCCCGGGAGGGCGGAGATTCCCCCGCTAAAAGGGTCCCCAATCCACCAGTCTGGAAAAATTGGCGGGGGGGCCCCCCCCAAAGTGCCCGGTCCGGGCTGACGTGCCCGGCATGATGACGTCACCCAGAGGTGACATCATTGTGCTGGGCACGTTGCTGGCTGACGCGCTAGGAATCAGTCTGAAAACTCTATGGTACCATAGAGTTTCCAGGCTGATTGCTAGAGCGTCAGCCAGCAACATGCCCAATGTGATGACGTCACTTCCGGGCAGGGACGAACTCTCCCCTGCTATTAACAGTAAGTGACTTGGCAACCCTACCCGAGAAGGGCAGTTCACATCCTAAGCAGAATATAACTGCGATAATCTTAAAATGGGCAATGGACAGTGCAAGACCCTGTGCGGCTCCACATTGCTGCAGAGCGTGGTTTCCTGTTTTAATGATTGGCCGTTCACGTGCACAGCTCAGAGGGAACACTGGTATGGACTTATGCTCCTTCCTATATTCTGCCTCCAAACCCTGTCCCAGATCTCAGACTCATCTCTTTTTGGTGGCTCAAGTGGTTAAGACGCTGAACTGCAGGCTGTGGAAGGTCAGTAGTTCAGTAGTTCAAGACCCGGGTGCCGCATGATGGAGTGAGCTCCCATCTCTAGTTCCAGCTCCTGCCAACCTAGCAGTTTGAAAGCAAGAAATTGCAAGTAGATAAATAGGTACCACTTCGGTGGGAAGGTAACAGCGTTCCGTGCGCCTTGGTGTTTAGTCATGCCGGCCACATGACCACGGAAACGTCTCCGGACAGCGCTGGCTCTTCGGCTGTGAAACGGAGATGAGCACCGCAACCCTAGAGTCAGACTCGACTGGCTTTTGAGCAAGGGAACCTTTACCTTTACCTTAAGTCACTAGGCACTGACACCAGCACTTCTTCCTAAACAGCTATGCATCCCAGCTGGCTTTTGAGCAGTAGACAGTTCTTTTTGGTGCAGCACCGATTTCAGTGGTAATAGGCATCCACATGCCACGATACTATCCTTATTGTCTTATTGATTTCTCTTCCTCATTCTCCTTGGCTTTTTTGACTACAATTGAAGAAGCAACAAATCTAACCAGCTTGGAAGACAGCTCTACTGAATTCAGAGCCAGCATGGTATAGTGGTTAGAGTGTCAGGCTAGGATCTGGAACACCCAGGTCCAACTCTCCCAGTCTGCCATGGAGGCTTGGTGGGTGATAGGATTGCTAGGTCCCTCCTGGCAACTGGAAGGGGATGGGCGGGACTTACCTGCAGCAGCAGCAGCAGCAGGGACGCATATCCGACTTACAGCAACATGTCTTTGTCACTGCCCACGTGACCTGGAAGTGACATCATCAAGTCCTGGCTGTCGGGGCAACTCTGTGGTAAATTTGGCTTTTACCATAGAGTTTTTGCCCAAATACCAGAGCATCACCCCGATGGATGATGACATCACTTCTGGGTCACATGGGCCATGATATAGACACATCACTGCATGTCAGATGGATCTCCATCTTTTGAGGGGTAAGTTCCTCCCCGCCAGCCAGCTGATCGACAATGGGGAGGTGGGGCCTGGCAGCAGGGGATCCCCGACTCCACCAGGGGATGTGGAAATCCTAGTGGGTTACCTGGGGCCAGTCAGGGTCTCTCTGCCTAACCTACCGCAGTGTCGTTGTCGTTGTTGAAGATAAAACATAGGAAAGGGGAATGATGTAGGCCACTTTGGATCACATCGGGAAGTAAAGAAGGGTATAAGCATCTAAACAAATAATAAATACATATGACACAGGACTTACTTTGTGGTCCCATCGTGCCGTCTCCTGGAAGCACATGCTGGAGTGACTTTTCTGACATTCTCTAGGTCTGACTTGGGGGATTGCTCAGGATTCCCACATAACGCAGCTTCAGTCCGGCAGTCAAAAGGTGGGGCATGAATGTTATAGACATGCTTAGAATTACTGCCTTTCAGTTGAACTGAGGAGTTGCTGTTTGCTTCCATTAACTGCTGGAGAGCAAAAGGTCAGTCCTGTGGTTTGGCTTCTGTGCTGTCAACCTCTGAGGAACCCTGAAGCAAGACTCCTTTGAGACAGGCCTGGTTTGAAGCCTCATGCAAATTCTGCGAGGCAAAGCACTTGATGTGAAACCTCGGGATTATTTTAATTTTTTTTAACAGGATTTTTTGCTCAGCCCTCTCTTTCCACATCGGTTTCAAGCTTAGAAAAGAAGAGCCCTGCTGGGTTAGCCCAAAGGTCTGTCTGGGCTAGCATTCCGTAGTCAGATGTTCCTGGAAAGAAGCTCACAAGCAGTAGGAATGCAACAGCCCTCCCCAGGCACTGCCCCCCCCAGCATGTGTTTTTCACAGGTGTCTTGCCTCTGAAAATAGAACTCGTACAAGAAGCGGGACCCATGATATTCGCAGGGGGGGGGAGTATTCCCCATGGCTCCCGGCCTGCAGAAGCAGGAGAAGGTTCAGCCACATCCAGCAGCAATGGCGGCAAGCCCTGCCCAGGTCCCAGCCACCTGCCCACCCATGCTTCTCCCCCCCCCAGCCAGCAGCAATGGCGGCGAGCCCTGAATGGCTCCCTGTCACCTGCCCGCCTGCCACCCACCAAGGCTTCTCCCACCCCCACCAGCAGCAGCAGCGGCGAGCCCTGCGTGGCTCCCAGCTGCCTGCCCGCCAAGGCTCCCTTGCAGCTGCCAGCAGCAAGCTCCGCCACAGTTTCAAATGGCAAGCCCATTCTCCACACATGCGCGAGAACACAGTTTCATTTGGGGGGGGGAGATTTAAGTATCCCCATATATTTTTTTAAGTGTCAGATTTTTCTGCACACCTAAGTAATGCCTAAAGTGTGCAGAAATTTCTGTTGAGCCTCCATGTGCCCCCAATTTGCAGAAATAAGTATCTGCACGCACCGGGGACCCTTGGCTATTAGTATATAGACAAGATAGCAGTGTCATCTACATATAGTAGTGTACCAGTTGGCCTGCCCACCATATTTGGTGAGTGTAAGTCAGAATTAGATAGAATCTGCACCATTGAGTTGATGTAAAAATTGAATAATAAGGGGGCAAGGATATATCCTTGTTTTACTTCTCTCCTGACCAGTTGCCCTTGTGGATTAGATCTCACTGCCAGATAGTCATTTTCATGAGGGCTACGAGCCTATGATCTTCAAGTTTCAACCAAAGTCTGTTGCACAAGATGCTGTCAAACACCATACTATAATCCACAAAGACTACAAACAGAGTCCCATGCAGTCTACCTGTGTATTTTTCCACCAAATGGCACAGGGTCAAGCATTGATCCATTGTAGAATGACCACTTCTGAATCCCACTTGCTCCTCAGCTTATTTTAATATTACCAATATCTCCAGATTTGATAACTACATTAATTTCAACACAGAGCTCTGAGAAAGATTTGGGTTGGATCCTACGGAAGATGAAAATACTAGTCATTAACACTTAATTTCAGACTTGCTCTATAGATTGTCAGCTATGCTGCCATGGGGGTGGGGAGGTTAGTTATTCTAATTGCCAGTGCATTCCTTCTGTGCTCCTTTGCTGCTGTAATGCTTATCTATAAGTTCTGCAGGTGGTGATGTTGATGTCTGGGTTTCTCGGGGACCGTGGGAGAGAGTTTGGTTCCCAGCTTCAGCGCAAAACGGCTGGAGCTCCTTCTCCCACGCGCGAGAGTCTGGCTAATGGGCCAGGGCAGTGGAGGGGGTGCACCCTATATCCTATTATGCCCCAGGGGCAGCCGCCATGCTTTACAGTGCCTATGTTAATGCATCTATAGCTCTTCAATAAAGTATTACCTTTCCTGATAAGCGTGTACTACGTTGTTGGCTGTGGGTTCTGATATAGATATAACAAAGTATGTGGTTAAGAATCAACTTGAAAATGTAGCAGTTCCATAATTTTCTTCCTCATCCAAGTCTTCACTGAACCCCTGTAAATTCATCATACACTGAAAAAGCTATTAAGAGTTTTGCTGGTTCCTCATCCTGTTTCCAGACATGCTCAGCAAGTTTCATTCCAGCAATCACATGCTACCAATCAAGAACTTTAGATATTTACAAAAAGGGGGACCCACGATACTCGTGGGGGGGAGCTCCACATGGAGGAGGAGGAAGCAGCCGCAGGTGAGCCTTCTCCCCCCCCCCCGGCACCAACGGCGAGGCCTGCGCAGCTCCCAGCTGCCGGGCCCACCAAGCCTTCTCCCTCCTTCTCTCTCCTTCTCCCTCACCGGCACCGGTGGGGAGGCCAGAGCTTGGCCCACCAAGCCTTCTCCCACCCCCCTCCTGCCCTGCCGGTGGCAGGACAGTTGCTGGGGTGTTCTCTGCGCATGTGCAGGGAACACTCTTTTACTTTTGGGGGGATTTAAATATCCCCTGTATACTTTTTTCAACTTTTTAGATTTTTCCGCACACCTGGGGACTGCTCCAAGTGTGCAGGAAAATCTCTCTGCCCCTCAAGTGCCTCCGATGTGCGGATTTAGATATCCTCATGGAGGGAGTAACTTGGCTATTACTAGATATATAGATTTTACATAGCTGTACTTTCTTGGTCACATTTGAATTTTACCTCTCACCTAGGGTTGCCAGTCTCCAGGTAGCACATGGAGATCTCCCACTATTACAATTGATCTCCAGCTGAGAAAGATCAGTTCCTCTGCAGAACATGACTGCTTTGGAGGCTGCACTCTGACATTATACCCTGCTGAGGCTCCTCCCCTCCCCAATCCCCACCCTCCCCAGGCTCCACCCCCAAAATCTCCAGGTATTTCCCAATCCAGAGCTGGTAACTCTAATCTCACCTGGTACTTCCTACAATTCATGGACTAGGCTGTTTACAACTCTTTTCCATTTTACTTCCATGTCTTTGGGTGAAATTTTTGACTCTGACTCAGATTCCGACCTTGGAGCAGCTGCTCCTAAAATCTCCCCTGGCAAAAGAAGAAGAAAAGTAAAGCTAAGAAGAAACCTAAGTGAAGATTTGAGATTGACTATGTTGACATTTAATGAATTTATATTATCATCCAGATGTGATAGAATACCAAAAATGCCTTTGTGTTCTTTTTATTTGAATACTTTAATAAGAATTAAAAGAACTGAATGTAATTTTTAACATGTAGATATATAGCCAAAGTGTATGAATAGCTTATCAAAATTCCATGTTACTCTCTTTTGTAGTTTTAGTTTTGTAGTGTGTCGTAAGAAAAGCAATAAAAATTATATATTAAAAAAACTCTTCCATTTAAATCTTTATTTTGCAAAATTTATAAATTTAGGCTTATAGAATATCCATGGGAAGCATGACATAAAAGTTCAACAAAGTTCCTATGTCACAAAAACACTATAAAGTACAAAAAAAGTTTTAGGAGAATCTTAACACTTTTGCAGATATCAACTCCATATGTTTTAAAGAATTATTCCATTGCAGATGCATTTTTTCAGCATCTTGGGATCCTTGTAAAGCTGTAAATCTGAGCAATACATAAATCTCTTTCATTTTACCTAGCCTCCAGGGAAGGATCGTTCCTTTATACACCTTTGCAAAGGTCATCCTCACTGCAGTTAATATATTCACAGGTAATATTTGGCAATTTTTAGAAACTGAAAATACATAATTAAATAGAGCTAATTCTGGAGTACAACTCACTCTAAATACCAGTTTCTGAATATAGCACAACACATTTTGCCTAACGTGTTTCCTTCTCGTATGGTGAAATATTTGCCTTCATAACTTGCTATATTAAAATCTGCCTAGGGAGGACCCCCCTCATGCATCCAACGAAGTGAGCTCTATTCCACAAAACTTCATGCTGGAATAAAATCTGGTTAGTGTTGAAGCTCCCACAAGACTCTGATTTCGTGTTGCGGCAATAGACTCACACAGCCCCTCTTGGAGTATTTAGCTGTTGTGACTAATTAGATGTTGACAGACCTCTCCTCTGTGAATTTGTCAATCTTTTTTTAAGAGCCCGCTGAGCTGGCCGACAACTCTACAACTTGTTAATTATGCAGTAAGTTTAAATGAGCACATGAGCCTGACGCTGAGCTATGCTTCTTGTTATCCCAAAGAAAAAGATATCGGGGTTTCTCACAGCAAATCAGATCATCGGTCTGTTCACACCTGCTGGCACAGTTCAGACATTATGTGAAACTATGTTTTATTTGAACAGTGGCTAGTTTGTGAAACCAGGATTCAGTTTACAGATGAACACTCAAATCCTTGTGTTCCTTGGCAAATGCTGGTTTAATTTCTCTGATCTGGCATGTCCGTAGCCAAGGAGTAAGCAAGGTAACACCAAGCCAGGATGTCTGCATTAATATATCACACACAGCCATGATTAAGTTAACAAATTGGCTTCATACCATGGTTTCAGATCTTGTTTTGATGGACCCAGTCAGTGTGGTTAGAGAGTCAGCCCAGGAACAGAGACACTCAGGTTCGAATCCGTACTCTGCTATGGAAGTTCACTGGGTGACCTTGGGCCCATCTGTCTCAGTGTCACATACCTTATAGGCCATTGGGAAGAAAGGTGCGGTATGGATGAAGTAAATAAAAAAACCACAGCTTGTTTAGTTAAACCAGGCTTTTTTATTATGTCCAGTTTGTGGCCTTTCCAATTTGTGAGATTCTTTAACTGATGGTGCTAGGGATTAATCCTGGGACCTCTCTCATTACCTCTTTTGCTCTGGGCCGTCTCTTCATTGTAGCATTCTCCTCTTTTTTATGTCAACTCTGTGCTGGCAAAGCTTATCTGAATTCTAGAGTAGGACCCTTCAGCGAAGAAAGATGTTTGCAGTGCTTGGAGATGGAACAAGACAGAAGAAAAGCCCATTTCAACAGGGTAGATAAGACACAATAGCAGTTCAGAGGCACATCAATCCAAACAAGGATGGTTTTAGCATCTTGAAGATTTAATGTTGACAGACTGTGAAAATGTATTTTCTTCAGCAGCTCATCAGAGATTCTAGGCAGAGCTGTGCACTCTCTGCACTGATAACATAGAAATTCTGCAACAAGAACTGCACAGTTCTGCAACCTGTATACATTATGCATTCAAATCAATATTGTGCCTTAAGGCTCACCTGGCACTTACCCTGCTGTCTTTTAGGCACCCCGCCAAAACGTCTCTTTTTATCCAGGCTTTTAATAAGGGGTTGCTTTTGTAGAATGTCTTGTGTGATCTGTTCTGTCCTCAGGATTGCCTTTTATGTTTAATGGCTGTTTCTGTTGTCTTGCCTGTTTAGAACACCTTGATTTAATGACTGTGTGGGTGTATAGTGTTTGTTGTGAGTAAGACACTGAAGAGGCAGCACAGAAATATTCTAAATAAGTAAAATGTGTACAAAGTTGCCTATTTTGCATGACTGCTTCTAAGGACAGCACAAAGCTACCTAATCCCCCCCCCCCATGCTGCCTGCTGAAGATATGAACTGATTATTAGAGAACAGGGCAGAATGATTCTTTAACTTACTCTGAATGTTCCCAATGGCCATTGCTATGGAGGGTCACTGGCAGTGTACTGATGTAGCTTCCCCAGGAGGCACAGGCTGGGGTCCAGATCACAGGCAAAGTTGCAGAGAGTAACCAAAGTCCAGTCTAAAAGTCAGGGGTTCCAGAGGGCAGGTAAACCAAAGTCCAGTCTAGGGTTAAGGAGTTCCAGGCAGCAAGTCCCAGTCCAGTCCAAGGTTAGGGGCTTCAGAAAAGCCAGTTGTCAGGTCCAGTTCAAGGTTGCAGCAGTTCAGTACCAAACTGCACTTGTTGTGTCCACAAACTACTGCTTCTCCTGACTGAATGTATAGCCAGCCCATGTCTTAACGAGCTAAACTCCCAGCCAATTCCTTGGCAGTCATCCTGAAGCTATTCCGTCATCTCTTCAATTGACAGCTGATGACAGGCCATGAGTTTTGCACTTCTCCTTTCTTGCAACTCTAAGCGGCTCAGACAGTGTTGGCACTGCAAGGGTGTGGATGAACTAGATGGGCTGGGAGTGGCTTCTGAAGACTTGTTTACTGCTTTAGAGGTACAAAGTGTTGGGTGTAACTCCTGATCAGCTGGTAACCTTATGTTCTTCTTCTGGTTCGGAGACAGCTTCAGCTGGTTGTCCAATTACTACCTCAGGGCTAGCAGGTAGCTCTTCATCTGAGAAATCTGTGCCCTCACTCAGCACAGAGTGATTTACAACAGGCAGTCAGCAGTGAGCTGATATGGGTGAGCTTATGCCCACTGTCATCATGCCATTAGGGTTGCGAGGCCTGCTCCTGCAATTCCCAGGAGCTGTTCGCGGGGAACATGTGAGGATGTGGCATCATTGATGCTGTGATGTCACTTCTGGGAGATCACCCCCCCACACTCTAGGAATTTCCCCAATCTCCATGGTAAACACCATGGGAACTGGGTCAATTTCAAGAGCATCGAGGGGGGGGCAGGGCTGTGATGTTGCTTCCTTCCAGTTTTTCTCCTGCTCATCACTGGATCAGGTGGGGAGTGGGTCTTTACTCTAATTGCCATGCCCACAGCTCTGAGCTGAGTGAAGTTTGTGGCACCTCTACCACTGCAGGTGCGCCCTGGTCCAGTGTGTTAATGTCCCAGTCTGTTCCAGAGGAGGAACTGGGAAAAATAATGCACGGGCTTGGATCCAGTGATGCTCAAGCAGAAACATAAACAGGGTTACCACAGTTTTGTTTGCGCAACATCTTGTGCAATGCCTAGTGCTTTCCTCCCTTTATATTATGATGCCCAGGAATTGGTTGTACAAGAGCTTGTGCAAGCAGGAACAATACATTTGACTTCACGCAAGCAGCTAGTGTTTTTTTTCTTGTGTTTCTACTTGTGCAAGAGCTCTATCGCAAGTGGAAATTTTATGCTGGATCCAACACGTACGCTGTGTGTCACCTGCACCAAAGCTCTTGGCCTTGGGTAGGCTGTAAGTCTAGAAAATAAACCAACTGGATAGCCCAAGAAGTCATGGGTTAAACAGCAGGAGAGATACAGTTTTAGGATAAACATTAGGAGGAGGTTTCAGCAAGAGGAATTCAGTTCAGCAACGGAATGAAGGGGGTGTCCTCAAATCCAGCCCCTCTTTCTTCCAATATATGGTCTGCTGTGGTCTCAACAGGCTATAACCCTTTCTTTGGCAGAATAAAATCCACTACCGAGAATTAGTACTACTCTCCCCTTGTATATCCTCACCTGATATGGAAGCAGCCAGGAATGGGTACTCTGCACATACTCTGAGGCAGGGGTCTTTTGGGGCTGGAGGGCACCGGAGCGCTGCTCCGGGAGCCCAGGAGCTGGCAAAATGGCGGTGGCAGCAAGCCCCGCCCCCAGTTCCCAACACTACGGCCTGGGGGAGGCCAGAAGAGGCCCGCTGCTGCCTCCCCAGCCCAGCGCCGGAGCACTGCGGCCTGGGGGAAGGCCAGAAGATGCTCCCCGCCACCTCCCCGGGCCAGCGCCAGAGCGCTGCGGCCTGGAGGAGGCCAGAAGAGGCCCCCCGCTACCTCCAGGGGTAAGTGAGGGATCCGTGGGGTGGTGGTGGAGGCTTGATTGGGGGAGTGAGGGGTGGGAGAGCCTCCCCCATCTCTTTGCCCTCTTTCTTTCCCTCCTTTCCTTCCCCTTTCCTTTTCTTTCCCTCCTTTTCTTTCTCTCTTTCC
>NW_015167057.1:599260-633518 GCF_001447785.1 Gekko japonicus | reverse complement strand
CCCTCCTTCTTCCCTTGTCTCTCTTTCTTTCCCTCCTTCTTTCCTTCTCTTTCTTTTCCTCTTTCCTTCCTTCCTTCTTTCTTTCTTTCGCTTTCTTTCACTCTTTTCTTCCTTCGTTCCTTCTCTCTACTCTCTTTCTCCCCTTCCCTCTTTCCTCCTTCTGCGGCCCAACTCTAGTGAGAAGGGGTTTAAACATTAAACCCCTTTCCTCTTCGCTCCCCTCCCCCTGGCTGGGGAAGGGAAGGGGAGGCTTTTGAAGATGCCTCCCCCCCTTTTGCTTCCCCTTCTGGCATCACTTCCGGTGATGTCAGGGGGTGTTGCATATGCTAATAAGCTATTATGCTAATAGCCTAGTAGCTCTTTTTCTGCAGCTCTTTTTCTACGAAATTACCCCTGCTCTGAGGCACCCTCTCTCAAGAGCCAGTTTGCTGTAGTGGATTAGGAGCATAGACTCTGGGGGAACCGGGTTTGATTCTCCACATGCAGCTGCTGGTATGACCTTGAGTCAGTCAACAAGACAAGGAACCTTTATTGGCATAACAACAGCAGCAGCCTTAGGTACAAAGGCGATAGACATGCAAAACAGTTAATTCACTACCCCTTCTGCCGTCTTGAGTCAGTCTCAAGTTCTCTCAGAGCTGTTCTCTCAAGGGCAGTTCTCAAGAGAGCTCTCTCAGCCCCACTTACCTCACAGGGTGTCTGTTGTGGGGAGGGGAAGGGGAAGGAGATTGCAAGCTGCTCTGAGGCTCCTTTGGGTAATGAAGGGCAGGGTATAAATCCAGTCTCCTCCGCTGCTGCTTACTTTCCAGAGCTGAGCCCTGATATTTAAAATGTACCTTAGAAGCATTGACTCCCTAAGCAGTACTGGCCCTGTTTGGTTTATTTAAATTAAAATTTGTAGTGTAATTGCATGGTGGAAGGAATACCAGAGACGGAGATGGCTTGTCAGAATCTGGCCCCGTACAGCTCCATTAATGGGCCACATGATGAGACATCCTGTCCCCTGTGGACTTGGCACATGGGACAGTTGTCCGTTTCCCCTGCAGCAGAGTTTGCCCTTCCGGCCAAGCACCTTGCAATACACTCATCTAAGCAGATGTGTCCCTCTCTCCAGGCAATTCTCTCCAGGGCACGGCTGATAAATTTTTGCAAAAAAAGGGGGATGGGTTTTTAAAAAAAAGGTTCCAGGCATTGCACATGAAACTGCTACTGCACCTCCAGGTACGTCTTCTGGCAGTCAGCTCTGAGGTAAAGCGATCCCATTCTCTTTGCATCTCATTCTATTTTTACGGAGCATGCCTGGTTCAGCGCCTGCCAAAATCAATAGCAGACTCACTTGGATGTTTCTCTCCTGCAATTTCAAACCTCAGATCCAATTTCACAGGCGGCCGCAACATTTCCTCAGTGGTGTTCTTGTTTCTGGCTTAGCTGGGAGGAAAACACACACACGCACACACAGACACATAAAAGCAAACCCCAAATTCATGAAGATCTCCTAGCGACAAAAGCTCTTATATCAAACATGTTGTTCAGAAACAAGCATTTGCTTTTCAGCTGTGGAAGACTGGAGAAGTGCAGTCAGGGGCAGAACGTGCCAACACGCGAGACAGACACGGAGTCACTGGTAGTAAATTTATCAGGGGTCTGGTTTTGAAATAATTTGTAAAAACCTTCTCAAGCGTTCGCTCCGTGATGATGGAGGTGCACTCTGCATATGCTCAGAAACATCGAAGGCTGGTTCATGAGCAGAAACAGAGCCCTTTTTTTTTAGCCCTAACCTGTCTGAGGGGGGAAGTTGTGGGGAAGGATAGTCTGAATATACAATGAAAGTAGTTATGCCTTAAGTTGCCTGGAAAATCCCACTGTTCAAGAAGAAGAGCAGGTTTTCATACCCCAGTTTTTTCTACCTTATTGAGTCTCAAAGTGGCTTACAATCACATTTGCTTCCTCTCCCCACAACAGGCACTTTGTGTGGTAGGTGGTGCTGAGAGAGTTCTGAGAGAACTGTGACTGGCCCAAGGTCTCCCAAAAAGCTTCATGAGGAGGAGTGGGGAATCAAACCCAGTTCTCCAGATTTAGAGCCTGTTGCTTTGAACCACTACACCAAGCTGGCTCCCAGTGCAAACCAATGAATGGAATTTTTCAGGTCTGCATTGGAATTGTTTGTTTGTTTGTTTGTTTTATATACCACCCTCCCCGCAGGTGGGCTCAGGGTGGAATTGAATGAATGATGCTCATTTGCGGTCAAAGGCCATTTATCAAAATAATACATGTTCGTTAAATACAAGCAAATTAGCTTTCAGCTCTAAAAATAAACATATAACCTTAAAATCATTATAATGTTAAAAGGAAAAAAGTTTAACAGTCCATTATATCAAAATAATTATAAGATGTTTAAAACTAAACTGCTTATCAGTCATGCAAAAGGTAAATGAGGATTCTACTTTATCCGGTTCTTATTGTGGAATTTTACGCATTGGAATTTGACTAGTCTGTTGTTATGAATTTTGCTGGGCATGTGTATTTCTTTCCCAGAGTTGCCTGCAGCATGGGACTGGTGGTACTGGATGTACAGGAAATGAGTCTGCAAGTGTGTGTTTGATGAAGCTCACTAGCCTTGTAAGATTTAGAGCTGAGGTGTCAAACTCATTTGTTACAAGGGCCGGATCGGACGTAAATGTCACTTTGTTGGGCCAAACCATGTGTGTCATAAAATGTAATGGCAAGTACAGGAGATATAAACTGTAAGGGCAGCAGCTGGTAAGCTCCGAGTTGGTGTATCCTCACTGCAAGCTCTCATGCATTGGGAGGGAGATGCAAAGGAAAAAATCACATGGGCGGACTGGACAGCCAGCGGTGCAGCACTGGGCAGATGCTCCCACACTGCCTGACTGCTGCAGACAAAGTTTTTCCGCCATGCTGAAGCCACAATCATGGTAGCTCCGCCCACTGCCCCTGAGCAGTCTCCTGTTCCCTCCCTTACACTAGATGCTTGCGGGCCGCATAAAAGCCCTGGATGGGCCTGATCTGGCCCCCGGACCTCATGTTTGACACCCCTGATTTAGAGTGTTCGCGAAGTGAGTGAGTTTACAGGAAACTGTGTGACGAGCAAAGCGAAATGGTAAGGTTCTTGCAAGAATGGGGATACTGCAGGCATGAGTGAGTGCCTCTTGATGGAAAGTGCAAAAACAATGGCATCTTTCTAGATTCTTTGCTGATGAACGTATGGTGTTTTTGTCACAACTGTGATGGGTTTCAGGGGAAATGCCAGAAATTTTGCATCCTCTGACTTTCCTGGAGTATAATATTCAACTTAAATTCTACTACTGGGGAATTTTGGCATCATCACTAGAAACTCTGAGGAGGTCAAGAAATAGTAGACAACTGTAATTTAGTTAATTCCACCTCGAAAAGTGCAAAATAGAGAAGAGCAGGCTTCTTAGCATGTACAGAGTTTCTAGCTTCCTATAAGGCCTGATTGAGTCTTAACAGAAAGATGTATTATTGAGATGTATTTTTTTATAATACACTTTATCAAATTTTTAGGGTATACAGGAATAGGGAAGGGAATATATCAATCTATTCTACTTATCATTTCACATTACAAAAGGACAGACCGTGAAATTTTAAAAGTTTGTAAAGGCTTCTTCATATTATATTATTAAGAAGTTCATGTCTTTATATTTCTTTCTTATCCAGTCATAAAAAGAAGTCCATAGTCCGACGAAATCTTCTTCCATTTTCGCTTTTAACATCAAAGTCAATTTATCCATTTCTGTACTCTCCATAGTCTTCACTATTAGGTCTTGTTCAGAAGGTATTGTTGGAAGTTTCCAAAAGGCTGCAAATAAGACTCTAGCTGCTGTTACTACATGAATTATGAAAATATCTTTGGTTTTTGTCAAACTCTTCTGGTATGCAATTCAGTAAGAACAAATCTGGTCGAAAGGGTAATGAAGTCTGCAAAATTGTCTGTATAAAGGTATGCACCATAACTCAGAACTTGCATACAATGTCGCATGTCCATTATTGAGATGCAGGGGTAATTTCCCGATGGAGTGCCCCAGAGCGGCGCTCCGGCAGTAAGGAGCCCAGGCCCCGCCCCCGCCCATGAAGACACTCAGGGAGGTACCGCGGGGTACCTGGAGAAGATCGGGCAGGGAACCCAGGCATGACTGCCTCCCTGCCCTCCCTGTCTCCAGCCAACCCACTGTGGCGGGCTAGCTGGAGACAGGGAGGGCACGGAGGCAGACAAGCTTGCCTGTCACCCTGAGCCTCTCCGCTTTTGTGGAGAGACTCGGGGGGGGGGATTTAAACTTATTTGCAATCCTCACTTTAAACATGCCTGCCCTTTGTCAGGGGGTGTGGCATATGCAAATGAGTTATGC
This sequence comes from Gekko japonicus, assembly GCF_001447785.1. NCBI lineage: Eukaryota > Metazoa > Chordata > Lepidosauria > Squamata > Gekkonidae > Gekko > Gekko japonicus. Next base: position 629,130 of record NW_015167057.1, on the reverse strand, counting down.
AAATGAGCTCCTGCACCTCTTTTTCTAGGAAATGACCCTTGTTGAGATGTATTATTGAGGTGTGTCATAGTTATTCCAACATGTTTCTTGGATGATGGCAGGAAGATCTAAGTCGGGACTTCTGAGTGGAAAAAAAAGGAAAAATGCATTAACTGTGACCAAAGGAAGTCAGCATTCCTCCATGTGGGGACCACCAGTTGCAGAAACAGATGGAGGCTGAACACACGAAGCTGCACTATACTGAATCAGACCCTCGGTCCATCAAAGTCAGTATTGTCTGCTCAGACTGGCAGCAGCTCTCCAGGGTTTCAGGCTGAGACCCTTCTCGTCACCTGCTACATGATCCCTTTAACTGGAGATGTCAGGGATTGAACCTGGGACCTTCTGCATGCCAGGCAGACACTCTGCCACTGAGTCATGCCCCCTCTCCATCGTGGGCTTCCAGGAAACAGCCCTGTCTGTGAAGTGGCAAGACCATATTTGTGTAAATAGGACATCCCCTCTCCCTTCCAAGACTGTGATTCTGCTGCCTGGTGCCAGCACACGGGTGGGAATGTTAACATCCTATATCCAGGGAAAGGGGCCATGTGGCTCTGTTGTCACGGTAACAAGAACGTGGGAAGCATATGTCTTTTATGACTTAAGGTAACAAGATGTTGGAGAACACAGAATGCAAGCAGCTGCATTTTCTGGGGTTGCAAGAGCACTCCCTGAATTTCGTTAGAATGGGGTTCCCCAACCTTGCTGAAGTGCCAGGTGTGTTCCCCCAGATTTTGAGAACAGTATTGGGAAGCCTTGGGGGCTGGGTGCAATCATAGAATGTTGAAAGGCTCTATAATGGATGCCACTGATTCCAAACTGGAGTTCCTTGAAGGCACAAAGGGGATGCACCTGGGTCTTGACCACTGTGTGACACAGAGTGTTGGACTGGATTGGCCATTGGCCAGATCCAAAATGGCCTCTGTTATGTTCTCCTGGCTCTTCTGAAGCACCTCTTACTCCACTGGTGGAGAAAAGCCAGGATCACCTTTAGCTTTAGAGAAGAGATGCTTTGGGGAAGAAGCAAGTGGGTCCCAAGAGACCAGCAGCCACCATGTTGGAGACTAATGCACTAAATCCATGGGAGATGGCCTCAGCTGTAACAGGAGCCTTCCTGGAACGACACACACTGGTCTTGGAGCATTGCTCACTAACCCTAAACCTAGTATTAGTGATCAGTGCTTCAAGATCAGTGTGTGGTTCCAGGTAGGCTTGAACCCAAGAAAACCTCATTTAAGAAAAATAAGCTGTCCTTAAATAATCTTGGTGAAAAGAGAAATACACTCTGAACATGCTCAGGGGTACCACCTGTCATAACTTCATATGAACTGTGGCCAGTCCCTTTAATGGATAACAGGTTCCAACATCTCTCTTCTGTCTTAAGTTATTTCTAAGGCCTTGTTCAGTGCAGAGATTTAAACTAGCTGCCGTCTCCTTTTGCTCTCTGTTTCTCTGTTGAGCTTTCTGGTGCTGAGAAACTGGCCAGTGCTTGCATTGTTTACAGTAAGAGGCAATAGTCCTCAGACCTGATTGAACATTTGGCCCTCTGGCCTTGAGAATTTCTTCCTAATCTAAGGTTGCCAGCTCTGGGTTGGGAAATGCCTGGAGATTTTGAGGGTGTTGTCTGGGGAGGGTGGGGTTTGGGGAGGGGAGGGCCTTAGTGGGGTATAGTGCCATAGGGTCCCCCCTCCAAAGCAGCCATTTCTTCCAGGGGAACTGATCCTGGTTGTCTGGAGATCAAGTGTAATAGTGGGAGATCTCCAGGTATCACCTGGAGGTTGGCAAGCCTACCATAATCCCACATGTGGGGAGATTTTTCTTCAGCCTTGTGCTCAGAAGCCCTTCGTTTACATTCTTCGCAACTCAAGGGCTGAGCCCTTTTTAAAATCCATGTATGTGCTCAGAAAATCTCCTTCCTTCATCCACCTGTTCCTGGGGGTGAGCCTTGCAACTGAAAGGAGACTGCAAAAGGGTAGATGCAACAGCAATTTCGCTAGGATTCCCAACCCCCAAGCCTCACCCCCACCAAGCAATGCTGTATCATTGCAATGCAGCTCAGCAGGGAAAGGGGGGAAGAAACCCTTTTAAGGGAGTTTCTTTCTCCCTAAAAAGGGGGGAATGATGATCTGCTCCACACTATTTTGAAAGGAGGGGCTAACCCCCTCCCCTCCCTATAGTTGCTCCAGGGTAGAATCCAAACAGATGATCTGCCACTCTGAAATTTCTCAACCAGAGAAAATTAGACTTATGATTTCTCAAGAGTAAAGGGGCTGGGGGAGAGGAACTAGACAAGTTCTGCTCAGATTGGGTATGACATTGTTTGGACGCTCCCTTTTACTGGAGGGGTTTCACACTATCCGTGTGGGGAAAAATCCCCATCCAAAAAGCTGTGGAGTTTTCTCCTCCCCCCCATTCTTTCCTGCTTTAAATTCACTTGGAAATGAAAACTCAGCAAAACTGATGAAGCAGGCAAAAAAGGAAATTTAAAACGAATACTTAAGCAAAAAAGGGGGGGGGAGAGAAGAAAGAAATCATGCAAGCTGTGTGCTTTAAGAACCCCGTAGGAACAAATGAGAATAAATTTAGACTCTGGGGCAGAAAGGGATTGGGGAGAAGACGCAATAGCCCATGTCTTGGCACCGATTGAACATTTAAAGGGGGGCAGGGATTCCATAGTGGGAGATCTCCCAGCTGCCCCCCATGTTCCTCACCGTTGCATAACAGGCCGATGGGCAGAAAATACAGGGGGCTCTTCCAGGAAAAAAAAAAGGGAAGTGATACCAGTGCATTGGGGCCATACTCTAGGACTTACCCAGAATTCTATGGTTTAACCACATGCTTCAAGTATAGAGTTTTGTGTGAATCCTAGATCAGGGCCACGGTGCACGAGCTGTAGGGGCTTCAGCCTTTCCCTCCTGCACTGTTTTCCCAACTTTTCCACAGGGGACTGCATACACACCAATACAGCTACATGTAAGTTTCCTAAGGTTGCCAACCTCCAGGTGGCACCTGGAGATCTCCTCCTATTACAGTTGATCTCCAGATGACCAAGATAAGTTCCCCTGGAGAAAATGGCTGCTTTGGAGGGTGGACTCTATGGCATTATATCCTGCTGAGGTCCCTCCCTTCCCTAAACCCCAACCTTCTCAGGCTCCACCCCCCAAATCTCCAAGTATCCCCTAACCCAGAGCTGTCAGCCCTAAATTTTCCCTAGCAGGGCAAATAGTGGTTCCCTGAGGCCATTTCACTGCACATACGTGGCCACCATGAGGAGTTTGGGACAGACATGTGCCTTGAGTTCTGCACAGGGAGCTCAATTCTCAGGCATGTATAGGTCTAAATCTGAACTGAGCCTATACATGCCTAAGAATTGAGCTCTCTGTGTGGAACTCAAGGCACACGTTTGTCCCAAACTCCTCATGGTGACCACATGTGTGCAACATGGACTTTGTAGTGTGTGTATTGGCTCTTGCTCATTTGTGTGGCATTTGACAAAAGGCTTTCTCCCATTCCTTCCTTCTTCCTGTGCCCCCCCCACCCTTCCTACACTCATTCTCATTTCTCCCTTTGTTGAAAGTATAGATTGTAACTTTCTTGAGGCAGGGGCCTTCTTTCTGATTCTGCATCTCTGTAAAATGCCACATACATTAATGGCATTGTGTAAGTGGTAGTTTATAGAATACTTTTCCAGTTTATAGAATCTTCTCTGGATTGTGGCCCAAGGTGAATGTCACCACATAAGTGAACTGGCTGTGATAAGCCTGTGTCTTTGCAGCTATAGGGCTAACCATAGAGATAGGAAAGAGAAGAAACTCATATCATTGGGGCCCTAGTAACTCTAACTGGCCATAAACTGAATGCTGTCATTTCCCTGGTAATCTGTGCCAGGTAAACAGGCTCCACCCAATCAGTCACATGGTCTGGGATGCCAGGGAGCCTGGCAACTGTATTTATCACAGATGGGATCAAATGATGGCATTAAGTTGGTGCTCAACTGACCAGTGGAAGGGGGGAAATGGGAGGATAAGGATGTCAGCAGTGTGTCGATGTCACCTTGGGGTTTCAGCAACACTCTAGGAATCTTCCAGCTTTCTATGGTTTTTACCAGAGAGACTGGGTGAAATCCTAGAGTGTCAGTGATGTCACTTCCAGGTTCCAGCTGGAAGTGACACTGATACCATGCTGGTGTCCTTTTTTCCTTGCTGTTCCCCCCCCCACACACACACACACAAGTCTCCCAGGGGTTCCAGGCACGCACCTGGCAAACCTGGATGTCATGGGTGAGGGTGGGTCCAGTGATGTCACCCTGAATAGCAGCATTAATGGTACAATTTCTAGCAGTGTATGGACTTCCATACACTGCTAGAAATTGTACCAGATGGTATTGTCGCATATCTGCTGTATGTGTTTTGTCACATTCCGTTTTGAAGAGATGGACTGTCTGCAATGCTCAGAATAAAAAGTGTGTGGAAATTAACTAGGCATTAAATGTAAAATGTAGCCGAGTTGCTTGTGTTAGATCATTGCCTCCCACCTCCCATTTACAGTGCAATTGTTATCCTAAACAGGCGTGCATAGAATCTTTAGAAAAACTCATCAAGTTTGTTGGTCAGCTGTGGTCCCTGAGATGTCTACCTGCTGCCCAGAGAATCAGCCTCCAAACCTTTTTCTAAGGGCTGAACTATAAGGTGTAGTAAAAGCCTGAGGTCCGGAACACTGAACATTCTTCTAAACACAATTATCAGGTATGGACAGGAGGGAAGGTGGCACGGGATAGCCCAGTCTGATCAGATCTCAGAAGCTAAGCAAGGTCCTTGGAAGGGAGATGACCAAAGAAGACTCTACAGAGGAAGGCAATGGCAAACCACCTCTGCTCATTTACCTTGAAAGCCCATACGTCGGCTATGACTTGACAGCTCTTTACACATATCAGGTATTGGCCCCCTGATTTGGGCTATGGCATGAAAGCAGGATTGGGATACCAGAGGCCCCCCCCCCCCGGTTTCTAGGTTGCCAGCTCTCGGTTGAGAAATACCTGGAGATTTTGTGGGTGGAGCCTGAAGAGGAGAGGGGTTGAGAAGGCGAGGGACTTCAATAGGGTAGATTGTCATAGAGTTGACCCTCCAAAACAGCCATTTTCTCCAGGGGAACTGATCTTTGTCACCTTGAGATCAGTTGTAATAGCAGATCTCCAGCCACCACCTGGAGGTTCCAGCCACAAATGGACCACAGTGCCTCAACGAAGGTTGTACTCCACCAATGTTCACCGTGAAAAATTGATTCAAGTCCAATTACAGTCCACAAATTTGCTTCTTCTTCTTTTTGTTTCTTTATTTTATGTCATGCAGTGCTGCTGCTGCTTCCAACAATTGTCATGCGACTACAGATTTCCCAGGTAAACAATCTGTTTCCCTGACGAAGCACTGAGGGAAACAGATTGTTTACCTGGGAAATCTGTAGTCGCATGACAATTGTTGGAAGCAGCAGCAGCACTGCATGACGTAAAGTAAAGAAACAAAAAGAAAAAGAAGCAAATTTGTGGACTGTAATTGGACTTGAATCAGTTTTTCACAGTGAAAATTGGTGGAGTTCCACCTGGAGGTTCGCAGTCCTACTGATTTCCCAGTCTAAAGGGTCCCCATCAAACCTCCCTTTGCCCCACTGGGCAAACATCTCAGACATGAATGTTCTCACATGTTTGCCCAGATAAGGCAAATACCTGTTCCCTGGGGCCATTTTAGAAGGACTAAGCCCCCTGCCCTGGGCCCACAGAGATTTGTCAACCGCAATGTCTGGGGAGGGTAGAATTTGTGGAGGGGGCTCAGCAGAGGTGGGATGACATCTAGTCGATCCTCTGCAGTGGCATTTTTCTCCAGGGGAACTTGACTTGGTAGTCCAGAAGTCAGTTGTAATTCTGGTGTGGTGTAAAGTCCCATCAACAAGTTACAGCTGACTTCTGGAGAGACCTTCAGAGGAGGATCAAGATGGGTGGCCGTGTAAGTCTGTCTGTCGCAGCAGAAAAAAGCCAGAGTCCAGAAGCACCTTAAAGACTAACACAATTTGTGGCAGGGCAGGAGCTTTCGTGGGTCACTGCTCACTTCTTCAGATACAGCTAGAATGGGAGTCCGTCGGTCCTATTATTGGGAAGTGGAGTGATTTCAGATGCTGAATGACATCAGCAGGCAAATGACACTAGCAGGTGAATGACAACAGCAGGCGTGATTAGATTTAGGTGAGATATGCAGAGGGATAGTAAGTGTAGAGAAATCAACATGAGAATAAGAATAAGAAGAGATTGGATTTATAAACCACCCTTCATTACCCAAAGGAGTCTCAGAGCAGTTTACAATCCCTTCCCCTCCCCACAACCGACACCCTGTGAGGCAGGTGGGGCTGAGAGAGCTCTGACAGAAACTGCTCTTTTTCAAAAACAGCTCTTGTCAGAACTATGGCTTGCCCAAGGTCATCCAGCAGGTGCAAGTGGAGGCGTGGGGAATCAAACCCGGTTCTCCTAGATTGGAGTCCATGCACTTAACCACGACACCAAACTGGCTCTACACAGACAAGACAAATTGTTGACAAATTAATGGTAAAATGTGGTTTGGATCCTATGACTGTTCAGTGGATCTGTAACTGGCGAGGGGTCTGGAGACCAAGTCCTATGAGGAAAGGTTGAAGGAGTTGGGTATGTTTAGTCTGGAGAAGGAGGTTGGCATCTCCAGCCCCACAGTCCCAATGCCCCCCCCTCCACCTGATAATTGAGTTTAAAAACAGCAGAGAGCTCCAGACATAGAATTCCCTATCTGGTGTGGCTCTCAGGGCCAGCAGCTGAAACTGGGGCCCCTTTCAAACAGGCCAGAGGGCGTCGTGGCTTCCTCTCAATGCAGATGGGGGCTTCCGGCTGGGACTGAGAGGCTGAGGGGGCCGGGCATCCCTCCGGCCGTTTCTTTCCTCGGCAGGAGCAGGAAACCTCCGGCTGCTGCTTTGCTGCACCGACTGAGCTGGAGCCTCATTAGGATGCAAAGCCTGGCTCTGCGCAGCACCGCGGGGACTTAACCTGAAAGGCCTCCCGCTAATGAGTGGGTTCCACCCAGCGCGTGTCGAATTGTTTCTCCCCGCTAGCCCAGGCGGATTGACCCGCCGAAGACGTGCCTCGAAGTCGGCCGCTTCTCGGGCTGCACGGGCAATTTCTCATCAAATCGGAGCGTTCCGGATCCAGGTCCCACACCTAATCAGCCGCTGATTTGCAACACGCCGCTGGCGTGGCGTTTCGAGGAGCCGTCCGCGGCCTTTCTAATGGGGTTGCCTTTCTAAGCCTGCAGTCCCTTGAGCGTATCTGACGGCCTTGGGGGTGGTGGAGCGTTTGTAAAACAAGAGGAGGGGGGAGGGGGCTGCATTCAACTGTTCTGTGCCCAGGGAGGGAATGCAACCGAGGGGAAAGTGGAGCCAACAAATCAGCTTTGGGCCTGACTTGATTTCCTGTGGCTGGCTGGGAGGGTTGGGGGGGGTATGTGGGGGCAGGAGGAGCTGTTCTGGAAGCCAGTTTGGTGTAGTGGTTAAGTGTGTGGAGGACTCTAATCTGGAAGACCAGGGTTTGATTCTCCACTCCTCCACTTGTAGCTGCTGGATGACCTTGGGCAAGCCATAGTTCTGTCAGAGCTGTTCTCTCAAGGACAGTTCTAGCAAGAGTTCTCTCAGCCCCATCCACTTCACAGGGTGTCTGTTGTGGGGAGGGGAGGAAAAGGGAAAGTCTGTAAGCCGCTCTGAGACTCCAAATGAAGGGCAAGGTATAAATCCAATCTCCTCCACTTTTTCTTCTTTTCTAAGCGTCCTATAAAGTATCTTTATAAGCCCTATGTTGACTTGCTTTTAGGGCTGAGCCACTAATATATAGATATGCTCTCTCCCTCTGTGAAGTAGGGATGCCAGCCTCCAGGTAGGACCTGGGGATCCCCCGGAACTACAGCTCGTCTCCACACTACAGAGATCAGTTTGGTGTAGTGGTTAAGAGCGCGGACTTTAATCTTGGAGAACTGGGTTTGATTCCCTACTCCTCCACACGCAGCTGCTGGTGTGACTTTGGGTCAGTTACAAGTTCTTTCAGAGCTGTTCTCAAAAGATCTCTCTCGGCCCCACCGACCTCACAGGATGTCTGTTGTGGAGAGGGGAAGAGAAAGGAGACTATAAGCCACTCTGAGACTCCGAGTGAAGGGTGGGGTATAAATCCAATCTCTTCCTCTTCTTTAGTTCCCCTGGAGCAAATGGGTGCTTTTGAGGGTGGACTCTATGGTATTGTGCCCCACTGAGGTTCCCTGTCCTTCCCCGGCTCCACCCCCAAATCTCCAGGAGTTTCCCAACCTGGATCTGGCAACCCTACCCCCCATCCCCTGCCAGTGGCCAACCTGGCAACCCTAGTTATGAAGGGCTTTCGAGGCAAACAATTAAAAACAGAGGTGGTTTGCCATTGCCTTCCTTTGCAGGGTTTTCCTTGGTGGTCTCCCATCCGAGTACTGACTTAACTTCCGAGATCGGCCTATACATGCTGCCTTCCCTTCCATCAAGGAATGCTGATTTATGGGTGATTGATGTGCTGCTTCATACAGCTGGCAGGCCCTTCCACAATCACTTCTCAAAATGGGCAAGGTCAACCCTGGGCTCCCACTGTGCCAGCCTAGATGACACTCTGATGTATGTGTTTTTAAACCTTTGCAGCCTGTTTGGTAACGGTGAAACAGCTTTGAGAGGAAGGGCAGGCTCCTTTGGTTGCTGTTTGCCTGTGCCCTCTCTCCTTCTCCTGTGGGGTACCACACACCTGTTGACCCTCACAGATGAGCCTGGAACCCTGTGGTGGGGAAAGAGGCTTGGGCAATTTTGAGCTGACAGATAGGGTGTGGATCCCTATTACACATTGCTTCCACCTCACCACTCGATTCACCCCTCCCAAGACTGCGATTGGCAGTTAAAAACCGAGGAGGCGTGACTTACAAGACACACCGCTTGGCTTAGCTTACAGTTGACCGCTTTGGGTTGGGAAACACCTGGAGATTTTTGGGGTGGGGTTTGGGGAGGGGAGGGACTTCGATAGGATATGATGCTATAGGGTCCATCTTCCACAGCAGCCATTTTTCTCCAGATGAACTGATCTCTGTTTCCCGGAGATAAGTTGTAATAGAAGAGGAGAAGAAGAAGAAGAGCTTGGATTTATACCTCGCCCTTCACTACCCAAAGGAGTCTCAGAGTGGCTTACAAACTCCTTTCCCTCCCCCTCCCCACAACAGACACCCTGTGAGGTAGGTGGGGCTGAGAGAGCTCTTTCTTTTTCTTGTTTCAAGAAGGCTTCAAGACAGATAAAAAAAGAGGACTGGTTGCTACTATTAAGAAATTAATTAACTGGCTTGCTCCTAGTACAAATACTTTAAATGGAACTGGAAGATAATTTGAAAAAGAAGTTAAACTGCAATAATTTGAAAAAGAAGTTAAGCTGCAATAATTTGAAGAAAGTAAAAAAGTTAATGCTGCAGCTATTTGAAGGAAGCAAAAGGAGAAGTTAAACTGTATCAAGAGGCTGACACCTTCTAACATAACAGCACTACTCCTGAGGAAGATTGTTGAAATGTGTATATAACCGGGTGCTCATTGAGGATGTTGGACTTTTTGATGCCGAGCGAGGCCGGTTGGCCAACAACGAACTGTGAGTCGGGTTGGAGCGAGCATGAGGATTTAAAAAGAAAACTGCCCCCCTTAAAGAGTGATGGAAAGCGAGCGGGGGAGGGGCCCCTCCCAAACGCACAAACAAGAACACGGAATAAAGAGGGGGGAGCGGAAAAATAAGCGTTTGAATCTGTTTTAAGAGACTTACCAGAGCGTAGACAAGCGTTTGGGCGAATATCAGAGACTTTAGCAACTTTTTGATAAGTAAACAAATCCAAAAAGATGACAGGGAAGAAACCGGAGAAAGAAAAACTTTTGAAAGCGAACCTAGTGGGTAGTCCTCGAATAGAAGAGACCACTGAGCTTTCAAAAATGTTGGGGAAGAGTCACAACTTTTACAGCTGCAAATGGAGAAAGCAAATTTGGTCCTACGGTTTCAAGGGGTCCTGGAAATTAAAGGAGAGAATCTGAAGCAACGGCTGAGTGAAGCAATAGCCCCAATGACAGATTTGACAGCGGAACACCTCTACAGCGAGATGGATGTGGTCTATAGGTCCTATTCCTTATACATCAAGAAAAATAATCTGCCTGGGGAAATAGTAGTCAGATTCTCGAAGAGACATGTGAGAGACTCTATCTTGAAAGCAACTACAGGAACTCTCTTGAAAATTGGGGACAATAACATCAGGATTTTAAAAGACATCCCATTTGACATAAAACAGAAGAAAAAAAATTATAAAGAACTAATCCTTTTTCTACAAACAAATGGCATCAGTTACAGATGGTTAATCCCAGAAGATGTCATTTTCAAACTTCACGATAAAAAAGAAAAGATTGACTCTGTTCTTAAGGCACGTGATTTTCTGCGAACATAACTCATGGAACCAGCTGAGGACGAGAAGGAAGAAGAAGAAAGCAAATCTGATGGCTAGTTGGGCTCGGGGTCTTCGAACGAGGACTCACCCTCGGAAAAGGGGGCAGCCACCCCCAAAAGTTCATACAAATTGAGGATTAGAAAAGAGAAGAATAAATAATGGCTGAAGGACTCTGATTTGTGCCTGAAAACTCTGAAATAACTTTGGAATGCTCTGGGGGTTTCTTTAAGCAGTTAAATGAATAGTTAAAAGATAATTAACTTAGCATAACTGACTATGTTCATTGTTTTATTAGCTTTTTAAAGTAACATTGAGATAAGCTGATGTATTGATCTCCTACTCTTGGGTTTTAAGTTAGTAGTGGGTCTTTTTTCTTTCTCCTTAGATGTAGTTCCCTTTCCCATATTTTCAGTTGTAGTTTGTAAAAAATCAATAAAAAATTCCCCTTAGGGGGGTCCAAAAAAAAAAAAAGAAAAGAAAAAAGATGTTGGACTTTTTCTGGAGTATGTTGGAATTTCCTGAGCTATATTGCCAAAGTTTTTATTGATATACAAGTTGATGTTCATAGGAGTTATTAAATGTTATTGTCAATTTCATCACAGTGTTTCTTTGTTTTGACTTACCACCTGGAGGTTGGCAAAGGTAGCATTGCTGCATAACTTCGCCAGCTCCAGGTTTGGAAATGCATGGGTGGGAACCTCAGGAAAGTGGAATTGGGTGGGGGGAGTGTAGCAGCGTTGTGATGATAGATTCAGATGAGTAGCCATGTTGGTCTGAAGCAGCAGAGCAAAGTTTGAGTCCAGTGGCACCTCTAAGGCCAACAAAGTTTTATTCAAGATATAAGCTTTTGTTTGCATGCATACTTGTATCTAAAGAAGTGTGCGTGCACACGAAAGCTTATACCTTGAATAAACCTTTGTTGGTCTTAAAGGTGCCCCTGGACTCAAGCATTGTGATGAGTCCACCTTCTCACGTTGCCCCTTTCTTAAGGGCAACTGATGTTGGTAGTTTGGAGTTTGGTTGTAATTCTGGAAGAATGTCAGCCCCCACCTGGATGTTGGCAAACCTAGCCCTGTGGCATGGATTATTTGAACAACTGTGTGGTGACAATTTGTTCAGTGGCTGTAGCCTTTTTTTTTAGCTGCCAATCATGCAGGTGAGAAGTCCCCATGTAAAGATGCCGTGATCCCTGACAGGCTGACAAGGCTATATGAAGTGCTTTGTACAGCTAGGACTGCAGGTGCCTCCTATGTGCCAAAGTCCTGCGTTTGGTATATATGTAGCAAGAGAGGGAACAATTTTGGGATGCAGCTTGCTACAGGTATCTTGGTTTGGCAGATGGCTGACTTGGTAGGCGAGGATGGGAAACTACTGTTGCTGATGGGGACTGATGCTATTTTGAGAACTTTCACTGCCTATATATTTCCAAAGAAACAATTTGTTGCAAAAAACCCCATAAGTGCTCCCCCCCCCAATTTTGTATAAAAAAACTACCCTGGGGCCTCCTATCAGGAAGCATAAAACAATGGCTTAACTCTAGTGATCCTTCAGTGCCTGGATTGCTCTCAGGTCCTTCTCATTCAATGAAGAGTCTGCTCTGTGGACGTTTATGCTGTTCTAAATAAAAGAAAGGATTTTTGAGGATTGTGTGTGAATCTGGGCGTGCATTTGTATGCATACGCAAGCATCAGGGATGGGAAGGAGAGAGGACAGACAGAGGTCCACTAAGAATGGGACTCGATTTCTACAAGGCTCTCACAGCTTGGAGTAGAGCCAGCGTGGTGTGGTGGTTAAGAGTGGCGGACTCTAATCTGGAGATCCGGGTTGGATTCCCCCACTCCTCTCCATGAAGCCTGCTGGGTGACCTTGGGCCAGTCACCGTTCTCTCAGAACTCTCTCAGCCAGTGTTCCCTCTAAGCTGAGTTAGTGTGAGCTAGTTCACAGTTTTTAGCCTCCGGCTCACACGTTTTTGTCTTAGTTTAGGAAGGATGGCTCCAGAGCAGACTAATTTATAGCCAAATCGCTCCCTCACAACTTTTAATGCCGGTAGCCCACAAAGTAGAATTTTTGCTCACAAGACTCCACAGCTTAGAGGGAGCATTGCTCTCAGCCCTACCTATTTCACAAGGGGCCTATTGTAGGGAGAGGAAGGGGAAGGGGAAGGAGATTGTAAGCCGCTTTAAGACTCCTTAAGGTAGAGAAAAGTGGCATATAAAAACTTCTCCTCCTCCTGCTCCTCTGACAGCCTGCTGACACCCAGAAATTAAGCCACTGTAGCTTTCTCACTGTGTCTCCCTGCCTTTGATTGTGCTGGGCTGTTAGCAAATGCCATTCCCCCTCAAGCTTGCTAAATGAGTTAAAAAACCCACTGGGTGCTCCATTCGTGGGATTTCCAGCATATTGTATAGTTCAGGCCCTTAGGCAGAGGTTTGTTTAAGATCTTATTATCCTGCTATTTGCTTGCAAAGCAGGATTCTAAGAGGCTTGGTGGTGGAATCTGCCCTCAGGTCAAAGCTGGCTTATCTTATGGCCACTCTGTAGGGTTTTCAAGGCTAGAGACATTCAGAGGTGGTCTGCCATTGCCTGCCTCTGAGTCATCACCTTGGTCTTCTTAGTGGTCTCCCATCCAAATAGTAACCAGGGCTGACCCTGCTTAGCTTCTGATGAGATCAGGCTACACTGGGCTATCCAAGTCAGGGAAGAGACTTACCAGTCTAAAAAAACACCACAAAACAGTAAGTTGAAACGAGCCCGTCTGCATTCATATCTTCATGCCATACAGTTCAAATCATGACATTTCTGCATCTCAGACTTCCAAAGCACATTCCTATGCAATTTGGCGATATACAGCCTTACAAAACACTGGATAGATTCCTAAGGCTTTGCTTGGGGTATGGGGCTCCTTGCTAGACTCTGAGCAACCAGGGAAATGGGGCTGAGCAGGTGGGAAAGCTCAGCTGTTCGCGGAAATAAACAGCAGCTGAACTTGTTACTTGAGATCCTTTAAAAAAAAAAAAAAACGGAGATCCCATGGACTGAACCTGACATGTTCTGTAGGCAATGCATGTGCTTTCCCCGTGAGCTATGTCTCCTCTCCTGATCTGGAAACTATTCCTCCGAAAAATATGGGAGCTGGTATTTTCGGCACATGTTCAGAGACCCTCACTGGTTAAACTCTCCTGCAGATTTAAGCCCTGATAGGGGCTTGATACCTGTTTTCTGTACATTGAGGGAAAATAAATGCTTCTTGAGAGCCAGTGCCTGAGAGCCAGTTTGGTATAGGGGTTCGGAGCGTGGACTCTAATCTGGGAGAACCGGGTTTGATTCCCCACTCCTCTACATGCAGCTGCTGGTGTGACCTTGGGTCAGTTACAAGTTCTTTCAGAGCTGTTCTCTCAATGGCAGTCCTCAAAAGAGTTCTCTCAGCCCCACCGACCTCACAGGATGTCTATTTTGGGGAGGGGAAGAGAAAGGAGATTGTAAGCCGCTCTGAGACTCCTTCGGGTAGTGAAGGGCGGTGTGTAAATCCAATCTCTTCTTCTTCTGTGACGTTCAGAGCATTTTGGATGACTGTCATGTCAGGTATTACATCTTGCTCTCTACATGTTGCCTCTCCTGTCGTTTCCTCCCAGAGTATCTGTTTAAGGCAAGATGAAAACTGCTGGGATTAACTGAAGAGGCCCCAAGTGACTCCTCCTTGCATGTTTAAGGACGCATTCCATGCTGCTTTTGTTTTCAAGGTCAGACGCACTGTTCCCATCAAGGATGCTTGATCACCCACCAGTTCCACAAGCATCCTGCTGGCAGGGAGTGCTTGTGGGAGCTGAACGTTCAACACAAGCTTTAATTGCATCTAATTGCAGAATAATGGTGGGGATACGTATTGTTCTGTCACCTCTGCCTCCAATTTGAAGGCATATTGTTAAAATAAAAATTAACCTTCATTATTTTGAGTTAAGACATAATACTTTGAAGTCTAGAACAAAGTTTGAGTCCAGTGGCACCTTCAAGACCAATGAAGTTTAATTCTGGGTTTAAGCTTTCGTGAGCAGGCACACTTCTTCAGAAGTCTCTGGGTTAGGGTTGCCAGGCCCCCAGTCCGGGTGGAAGTTCCCCCGCTTTTGTGGGCCCCTTTCCACTGCCAGCCAGCTGGCCAATGGGGGGGGGGGAGGACACCCACCTGCAAATGGCCCCCAACGCAATGTGATAACGTTACCTGAAAGTGACATCATCACGTCGCCAATGTTGAAGGGCGATGCTCTGGTTTATGGGCAAAACTCTATGGTAAAATTGGGCTCAAACCATAGAATTATGCCCAAAAACTAGAGCGTCACCCCCCTGACATCGGCAATGGACCCGGGAGCCCCCCACTGGAAGCCAGGGAGGATTTGGTAACCCTACCATGTGTGCCTTCTGTAGCCTTGTTCACATCACAGTGAATGCATGTACTTCCTGTATGTGTACACATACGTCTGCTTGTAAGAAAGTGCCAACGCACAATTCGTTTGACAAATGAAACCTGGAACCAGTATCTGGTTAAATCTGGGATTTAACTCACACAATTGAGCTGTATGTGTATTAAATATAACACAAGAATTACTCAATGGACATAGAAAGAAAAACCAAAGCCCTGTACAGACCCAGCTTCTCATTAACAGACGATGCAGGGAGGGAGAACAGGCTTGACCATACTGGCCTGGCCCAGCTGGGGACTTGTGTGCATGGAGCGAGTGCATGAAAGAAGTGCCCATGTCTCTGTTATCACCAGTGTTCATTACTGATCAAGGGAGTGTATGTGAAAGCACTTCCTCTATGTGTTCACTCCCTGCAGATGACTTTAGGGAACCAGTTTGGTGTAGTGGTTAGGAGTGCAGATACTAATCTGGGAGAACCGGGTTTGATTCCCCATTCCTCCACAAGCAGCTGCTGGCGTGACCTTGGGCCAGTCACAGTTCTCTCAGAGCTGTTCTCTCAAGAGCAGTTCTTGAAAGAGCTCTCTCAGCCCCACCTACCTCACAGGGAGGGGAAGGGAAAGGAGAGAGTAAGCCACTCTGAAAGTTCTTTGGGTAGTGAAGGGCGGAGTATAAATCCAATCTCTCTCTCTCCTTTATTTATTGCATTTACAGAAAGTATACCCTGCCTTCCTGCCCTCATCAGGGTCACCGAGGCAGCTAACAAAAAAAATCTTAAAAACCATTAAAACCTAACAAAAACATGTAATTAAAACAATTAAAATCCAGCTACAATACAAATACAAAAATATAGAAACATTTTTTGGTGATTATTTAGGTGAAGGTAGCTCACTTAGGCCAGCTCTTTCTCTCTCTGCAGTCAGCCACTGCTTGGACTCATGGTCTGTACAGGGCTCACTGTATCTTTCAAACAGGGCTCATGTAACTCGGTGTATGTCAATGACTGCCAAGCTGTCTGGATTAATTTGTGTATGCGCATACAGATTCATGGGAATTGTAATCCTCTCCATGCACGTTGGGGCTTGTTCTGCAAACACTGTCCTGGCACGTGGCACCCACACTGATAACGGAAAGAAAAGATAGCTGTACTGCCCCGGCTGGGGAGACACTCCAACATGTCCAGTGTTAGTTATTTAAAGGAGGCTTCTGTGGAGGTGCAAAGAGGGGACCAATTGCGAGTGACTGTGTGCTTGACAAGAGAGGTACTTTCATAATAATGAGGGTTGCCAGCCCCCAGGTCCCAGCGGGGGTTCCCCTGCTTTTGGGGACTCCAATCTGCCACCAGCCAGGTGGCTGGCAGGGAAACCCCACCCCCAAACAGGAATATCGTCACGCAACGTCCCCGGCACGGTGATGTCACCTGGAAGTGGCATCATCAAGTTGGCGACGTTGCATAGTGACACTCTGGGATTTGGGCAAACTCTATGGCTTTGAAGCTGAAGAAGAAGAGGTTGGATTTATACCCCGCCCTTCACTTGGAATCTCAGAGCAGCTTACAAACTCCTTTCCCTTCCCCTCCCCACAACAGACACCCTGTGAGATAGGTGGGGCCGAGAGAGCTCTTTCAAGAACAGCTCTTATCAGAACTACGGTTTGCCCAAGGTCATCCAGCCAGGTGCAAGTGGAGAAGTGGGGAATCAAACCCAGTTCTCCCAGATTAGAGTCTGCGCACTTAACCACTACACTATAGAGTTTTTGCCCAAGCATCACATGCAGTGTTGCTGCTGCAGTGACGGCGCATCTGGGTGACATCATTGCATCGGGGACATCGCATGCGATGTCCCGCCCCCCCCCAGAGTGCCCTCCCATCCCCCCCCCCGCTGTGATGGCGAGGGGACTTGGCAACCCTGGTTGCCAGGACAGTTTAATTCTGGATATAGGCTTTCGTGTACATGCACACTTCATCAGATACACACATGGAAGCTTATACCCAGAATTAAACTGTGTTGGTCTCAAAGGTGCCACTGGACTCAAACTTTGTTCTGTTGCTTCAGACCAACACAGCGTGACCCTCCTGAATCTAGGGTTCCTAGCTCCGGGTTGGGAAGTACCTGGAGATTTTGGGAGTGGAGCCTGAGGAGGGTGACGTTTTGGGGGGAGGGATTTCAATGGGGTATCATGCTGTCCAGTCTACCTTCCGAAGCAGCCATTTTCTCCAGGTGAACTGATCTCTGTCGCCTGGGGATCAGTTGTAACAGTAGGAGATCTCCGGGCACCCCCGGGAGGATGGCAACTCTACCCAGCCATAAACCTGCGGCATCTGTGCCTTCTTTTTGGGTGAGTAAAAAGATTTAAGTGTGCCAACCGTGCACAAACTCTTTTGTGTGTTTTCAGAGCCAGGTCGGACTATTTGTGACCTACAAATCTGACTGCCGCTAAAGAACACAAATGGATCCCCAGATGATTATTTTTGCAGAATTAGCAGTGCAGTCCTGAACAGACTTAATCCTTCTAAGACCATTGACTTCAATAGATTTTGAAGCACGTAAATCCGTTTAGGATTGTACTATTATTCTACTTCCTCTAGTAGTCACAAGGAGGAGGGTGAAAGCACATCCGCTCACTGCTGGGGTTATTGCAGTCCCAAGACTGACCCAACCATAGCAAAGCTCTTTGTCCTGCAACAGAGCAAAGAATGTGACCATTTAGTCATGGATCTTGGCCTACCACCTGCTTGACATCCCCGGTCCCATTTTTGTAACCCCTGGGCAGTCAGCAAAAGCAGTCATTTCATTGACCTTGGAGGTCTACCATGCATTTCTGGGGTGGTGGTTCAAGTCAAATTGAAACCATTTTCCTTCTCGGGAGCCAACATTGCCCTGCTTAAGATAGGTTTTCACATCTCCCTCTTGTGTGCTACAATGCTCTCAATCCTCCGACAGAGCAAAGAACTCTTCATTTCTCTCAGGAAAAGCTGAGCTGAGAACAAATATTCAAAGACTTCCGGAGGAATGAACAAAGGAACTATTATCTGCTTGTTAACAATGAAATCCCTGCGAAAGAGCTTCAGAGAGCTCTGCTTAATTGCCCTTGATAGACAGGAGAGGCTTTGCCGAAACCAAGGGATTAGGAGCCAGAGAATCTTAGAAGCAGAAAAATCCCGGGGGGGGGGGCTAGTTTATTCCCCTTGTCAGGAAACCTCTTATAATCCAATCCATGATTGGGTAACTAAAAAGGGAGGTACAATAAGGAGTAGTTTGGAGGCTAGTACTGCAGGGGTACAGCCAGCATTATATTCTGGCCTGTGTATGCTGTAAAAATAATAAGAATGTTATGCTTAGAAATGGTTAACCTGGTGGTCTGTATAAATAATGCACATTTGCCCATATTTGTTCATATTTGCATAATGTTGCTTCCACTACTCATAGTGTTATGTAGGACTGCTGGGAGTATTGCTCAACCCCGGTGTCACAGGCTGGGGTGCCAGTCAAAGGGAGTCCAGAACAGGCCAAGGTCAGGAGCCAAGAAGATAGTGCAAGGTCCAAAAAGCCAAGCCGGGGTCAGGAGCCAGAAACACAGACCCAAGTCCAAATCACTAACCAGAAACATAGTCCAAAGCCAAGCCGGGATCAGGAACCAGGAACACAGAGCCAAAGCCAGAGGGTCCGAAGGTCTAGGTGCAAGAGCCGAGCCAGAGTGGATGCGAGCAGCATGAAGCTGACTTGTTGCTTCCACAAAGAGTACTGCCCAGAGTGTGGAGTTAAATGCTGCTACCAATTAGCCAGCTGTACGATCATCCAGGCTCCTGTTAGAACTCTGGGCTGGCTGAGTGTCTCCCTTGTAGCCTGGCCTCTCTTTGCCTGGTTGCTAAGTTTTGTCGCAGTTGCTCCGTTAAACGAGTCACACATGGGAGTGAGTCAGGAGGACTTTCAGCTCGCAGTTCTTCCTTCTTATCTGTGCCAGGTGTGAAGACTGCTGTTACAGGCACTTGCCAGCTATCCTCCTCTGCTTTTTCAGCTGTGGTTTCTGCAGGCTCTGTCAGCTCATCCTCATCCATGTCCATGACACCCCGATTGATCTAACCATGAAAGCAAACCAGGTAATTTTCAAGTTTGGAAATGACTTAGAACATTAGTCTTCATGGGTTGGAGCCCTCAGGTATGTCTTGGAACTCTATCTGTGGAGTTGAATGCCCCTATTGAGTTGCAATTTTTTAGTGCTGCTTTTTGGAAGGACCTGCTACTTGTCCATGTACATGAAGAGCAGGTGCCCCATGCCTCCAAGCTCTGTTTGCACAGATAGTGATTTACTTATTTATTTGATTGGATTTCTACCCTGCCCTCCCCGCATAGCAGGCTCAGGGTGGGTTCCATCAGACATAATAAACAATATACAGTGTACAAAAAATTAACAGTTTAAAATGCCAATAAAATACAACAACATCTGTCCAGTACAAGTTATAGTTAAAGCTTCATAGATGCCATCTCTTTCAAGTTTTGGTCCTTGGATGGTAATACAGTTCTGACCCACTGAGGGGAGGCCCAGTAGAGAGGGAGAGATGTCTGCCACCCTAACTAAAAGCCTGGTGGAAGAGCTCTGTCTTGCAGGCCCTGCGGAACTGTAAAAGGATGTCATTTGCTTATGGTTGGCAGGCAGTCGCCTGCCTCCAAACTCCAAGCCTCACATTCTGGGAATTCCCCAAATCTCTATGTTGTGATTCCAGTTCAGGTATTCAGCTGGAAGCGATGTTGCTATCTTGCTTCCCAAGTCCTTCCCACAAAATATTCTTTCTGGTTGTCATTGTTCACCTGGCAATGCTAGAGCAGCATGATGGCAAGGTAAAGTCATACAGAGGATTCCTTTTATTGCAGGCATGGTCAGAGACCCTGACTCCTCCTTTTCCTGCCACATGACTGTGATGCCATGTGACTTCCTGCCACATGGATGATATTGCTGCCTAGGGTTTAAAGAACAGTTGAAGTTCTGCAGAGGTTGAAGAGATGCTGTTTGGTTTTCGGAGAAGGTGCCCAGAGGCACTTGGCAACTCACTTAGCTTAGTGGTCTATCCTTGGTTCCTAAGGTCACAAAATTCCATCATATATCCAGGGCATATAGCCAGTTGTGAAGGGGATGAAATAAAGCTGGGACAGATGGTAGAAATGAAAATGGGAAACCAGTATCCTGATCAGCTTTATATTATTGTTACACTGCTCAGCATTTGATAAGATGTGGAAATGTAAATGTTTTGACCTATTCAGGGCAGTAAAAAGCCTGGAACCGGTTCTGTGCAGTCTCCTCACCCTCAGTTTCCAATATTTTACTAGGTATTTGGCACATATATGTAAACCTAATCTTCTTAGCCTCATGGACTAGAAACTTGTTTCTTAAAACAAATATTATGTATTTACTGAGTTGTCTGTTAACAGTCTAGGCTTGTAACTGAAACAAAGCCTAAGCATGTGTACATTTGCTCATAAACATCATCCGTATTTCTCCCTTTCTCATCTAGTAATAAGAAAATAGAGATCCGCACCAGTCACAGGAGCTGATGGTGCAAAATCAGAATGACTGCAAGACAAATAGATTCCCCTGACAAAGACCGTTGGCAAAACGAGTGGGGAGTTTTTGGAAATTTGTGGGCAGGAACACACAGGAACGGAGTTCCGGCTGGCTCCCAAGTTGGCCACACCCAGCAGGAACTTATTAGCATAATAGGTCACACCCAACAGCAGAAACTTATTAGGATTGGCTACATTAGGGGTGTGTGGCCTAACATGCAAAGGGGTTCTTGCTACAAAAAAAGCCCTGGGTTTTGACAACAAACAAGGTGAACAGAATAAGAGGCAAAAGGTCAGTGTGGCTGGATGACCTAGCTTCTGGCAACATGGGGGTGTGGCCTAATATGTTAATGAGCTGTGTTGTCAGGGGTGTGGCCTAATATGCTAATGTGTTTCTGCTGTTGGGTGTGGCCTATTATGATAATGAGTTCCTGCTGGGCTTTTTCTACCAAAAAAGCCCTGAATAAAATATATATTTAACCTGATTTTGCACCATCGGCCTAGGCCCTATCTTTTTTCTCCCTTTCTCATCTTGCCATCTCTTTTTGTGTTCAGTTATGAATTTTGAACATAAGCACTGTGAAGCAGGGACCTTTTTTCTGTATGTCACTTTACAAAGTGCCTGCCCATAGTCAATTAATGTTAACTTGTGTCATCCATCTATATATTGTATATACTGAGAGCCAGTTTGGTGTCGTGGTTAAGTGCACGGACTCTGAGGGAGAACCGGGTTTGATTCCCCACTCCTCCACTTGCACCTGGCTGGATGACCTTGGGCAAGCCATAACTCTGGCACAGCTGTTCTTGAAAAAAAGCAGTTTCTGTCAAGAGTTCTCTCAGCCCCACCTACCTCACAGGGTGTCTGTTGTGGGGAGGGGAAGGGAAAGGAGTTTGTAAGCTGCTCTGAGACACCTTTGGGTAGTGAAGGGCGGGGTATAAATCCAATCTCTTCTTCTTCTTCTATTACAGTTATGGCAGTGAAGCCTATGAGAGTGCATGGCTGAATCGGTGCGAGGGCACTGAGTGGTCATGAACATCCCAAGTCCTCAGGGAACAATATTATTAAAATAGTTGGTAGTCCAGTTTCTGTGAGGGAAGGGAAGTTGCCAAATATTGAGTTGTAGGTACAGTACCACAACAGACAGTTCTATGTTTATACTATGAACTACATATTGATAAATTAACTACAAGATCCAGGGGAAAAACTTGTAATGTTTAAAAGAAAACAGACACTTATAACCAGGGGTCATTTCGTAGAAAAAGAGGTGCAGGAGCTCATTAGCATAGCTCATTAGCATAACTTATTTGCATATGCCACTCCCCTGTTGTCATCGGAAGTGTGTCGGAAGGCAACACCCACCGCTCAGGCTCCACTGGATTGTTTCGGATTGCTAGCTATTGGGGGGGGGGGAGAGAACGCGCAGATCTGTCCTCGCAGAGGAGGGAGAGCTTGTACCTGAATAAAACTTGGTCTTAAAGGTGCTGCTGGACTGTTTTGGGCAGGGCGGAGCTCTGCAACTTACCTGGCTGCTTCTTGCTCTGACTGAGGGCTGTTGGGAGCGGGGGTGGGGCTTGTTGCATGTGCCCGCCCCCTGGGCTGTTTACTGCCAGAGCTCCGCTCCTGTGCACTCCTGCAGGAAATGACCCCTGTTTATAACTACTTTGATTTGGGGTTTAGTTTCTTGAAATGATTGCAGTGAATTGGCAGGGGGGGGGGAAAGGAAGTGATCCGTAAGTAATTGGTGTTTACAGTGGAACCCGGTTACACAGCTTTTGATAGCTGCAGCATGCAGCTCTATGTAAAGAGCCACCCATGGCCCACACCAGCATTTCATGAAAAGTAGCAAGGCTACACAATTTTTCTGATATACATGATCACCATTTTGTATGAAAGTGGCAACGCAAGTGTTTTCAGCTTCAGTACCTGTAAACCAGAACCCTGGGTGAAAAAATCGCTGGTTGCAAACAGAGACTTGGTTTTTCGGCTGTTGGTTTGATAGTTCATTGATCTGTTCATGGGTGTTCAACATGTTGTTTCACTGTATTCCTTAAATATATTTTTTAAAAACCACGGAACTGCAGTAAGGTACAACACCTCTTCCTATCAACACATTTGGCGCTGCTGCTTTTCTGTTGCAGTCTCTAGTATCTAGTCTCAACAGGACCTGACTCAGGAAGGGGCTGAGGAACTGATGACTTTGATGTCTATCTCATGAATCAACAATGGTGTCACCATCCGGAGAGGGAAGAGATGAAACTGAACTGGTGGGAATAATCTCCTTGCAAGGCACTTCTCAGATGAGTCCACCACACTAGTGTTTGGAAACTTTTTAAGTGAAGGGTCAGCCATCAAAATAGTGCCCATGCAGCCAGTTGACAATTATAGGAGGAACCCATGTAGAGGAACCCATGTTGGTTCATAGCTTCAGGCATACACTGGCTTCTCTATAGAGAATGAGCAAAACCCAGCTTTTACTCTTTCTTGAGCTGCAGATCTTTTGCAAGGGCTAGACGTGACAGTGTTTAGGGATGACTTGAGCTGGTGATCCGTAAGTATCTCTGCTGAGCTGAATCATAAGACAAGGAGTGACATGTTGAGCAAACAGAAATCTTAGTATGACTCTAACAACAGTTGTCTTCAGTACATCTTTTGTGGTCTGTCTTGTTTGCTCAACATGCTGACTGGTTTATGGTTTGCAAGGCATGTTGACTGTCCAAAATATGTAGCACATGGCAAGATCTTGGAATTCTCCTAAGGAAAGCACACCTCCATTGTCTGAAAAAAATAATATCAAATACTCCATGGGATACAAACAAATGGTGGAGAGCTGTGGCAGGAAAAGCTGGTGTTTGGGGATGAAGCAGTGGTTCACAACAATTAAAAAGTGGTTCATTTGAAGAGGCCCAGCTAAGCCGATATCATATTAATAAGCAAGCATTTTGGTAATCTTCTGGTACGTTAGGAGTTGTGATAGGTACTGCATTCTCCCTCAGCCCTTTCTTTGTCATTATCTATTCCTGACCACCAATAGTTTTGTTTTCTGTCTTCGTTTGGATGTTTCCTGTGTTGATGGTGATCTGGTGTCCTGCTTCTGGAATTACATGTGATTTCCTCGTAGCAGACAACCTTTATGAAAGACCATTCCTGTTAATGTGGTGCAAATGGATGGAGTTATTCGGTCTTTTCCCTCTTACACCCATTCCATTCATGCCTAGTTGAGAATATGTGCCAGAGCACAGTAATCTTTTCTTCCTGTTCACTTCGAGGAGCCGGTTTGGTGTGGTGGTTAAGTGCGAGGACTCTAATCTGGGAGAACCGGGTTTGATTCCCCACTCCTCCACTTGCTGCTGCTGGATAACCTTGGGCAAGCCGTAGTTCTGATAAGAGCTGTCCTTGAAAGGGCAGTTCTCGAGAGAGCTCTCTCAGCCCCACCTGCCTCACAAGGTGTCTGTTGTGGGGAGGGGAAGGGAAAGGAGTTTGTAAGCCGCTCTGAGACTCCGAGTGAAGGGTATAAACCCAGTCTCTTCTTCTTCTTCAAGTGGTTCTGGCAGGGATTCTAAGATTCTTAGATAGCTGTTGATGAAGAGGAATGGCAAACTCAGTTGAATCAGCCTACCTCAAGGTGCAACAGCTGACAGGGGCCTGGCCTTCTAGTGAGGTCCACAGCTGCTGCTTCCATCTGTAGCCCTCCAGTGCCCACCAACTCGGTCATGAGCCATCCCACTGCCCGCACTCCTGGCTGCTTGCACTCCCCAGTGTAGCCAAGGAAAGGGCGTGTGCACGATGTATCCAGCTCAGAGCATAGGTGATGGGAGAGCTCATAAGCGAGCAAGCTAGCAGGGCAAGGTGTCACACAGGTGGGAGAGGGGAACGAAAGCAGGTGGGGTGGGAAGGGGAGGTGCAAGTGAGTGGGCACAATGGCCAGCAGGGGGCCCAACCTGATAGGGTATTCTTAGAAAAATATAGTGAAGCAGAGATTAAATCAGCAGAGCAATGACTGAGAGACTGAGTCCATGTGTGTGTTTGTAAAAATAGAAAAATGTACTAAAAAGCTAACATGGGGAAGAAGGTTAACAGGATGCCAAATAATATATCCAGAGGGCGTAACCTTCAAACTTCAGGACAAAAAAGAAAAGATTGACTCTGTTTCCAAAGCACGGGACTTTCTGAGAATCTAGTTGGGTGAGCCAGAGGAGGTGGATAAAGAGGAAAAGGACAGTAAGTCCAGTGGCGAGCTGGACTCGGGGTCTTCTGGAGAGGACTCTCTGTCTGAGAGAGGGGCAGCGGCTCCTAAAAGTCCTTATAAACTGCGGAAAAGACAGGATAAGAAAAAATGAAGGCTGAAGGACTCTGAGTTGTGCCTTTGAAAATACTGTTGTTAATATTGAGATGCTTAGGGGTCTTTTCCCAACAGCTAAATTTAAGATTTAAAAGTTATATTAGCATATCTGACTAAGTTCATAAAATTGTTAGCATTTTAAGGGATGGCATTGTGTACAAGCTAATTTGATGATCTCCTCTCTTGGGTTTTTAGTCAGTAGTGGTTATCTTTTCTTTCTCCTTAAATGTAGTTCCCCTCCCCTATTTTCATTGTAGTTTGTAGTCCTTATATAAAATGCAATTAAAAAATCCCCTTTGGGGGGCCAAAAAAAAAAAGGATGCCAAATAACAAAATACTAGCTTGTCCCTACATCTTTACAGCTAGGAAGATTCTATAGGAATGGCGCTTCCTTCTCCAAACCAGAACAAAGGGAGGAAGAAGACCCCAATATGCTAAAGAGCCAACACATTGCTTCCCAATCACAAGGCTAAAGGGTCAGATCATCTTACTAATATCTCCTAACAATATTTGCAGGCTTTTCTCACTCAGGGACTGATTGGGTACAATGAACACGTGACTTCCTGTTGATTAACCCAAACAAAGTTAACTCTATAATTACTGAGGTGTTTTTAACTTGCTAAAACCCAATGGAACCAGTTAATAGCCCTGGTCAGTTGTCTGTCAGCTGAGTCCACTGACATGAGCACAATCATTCCCTCCCAATTTGTAGATGAGTGTGTAGTTGTAAGCATTAAATATGAGGATCCAGCATCATTCAAGAAATGGCTTGTGGTCATTCAGTATTTCAAAAGTATATCTGTAAATGTAATTCTCAAAGTTCTTCACTCTCGCTATGATAGCCAGTGCTTCTTTATTTAATTTATTTATTAATGCGATTTCAACCCCGCCCTCCCCACACAGGCTTAACCTGAACATAGTTCCTCTCAGCAGAGGGTGTTGTTCCTGAGATGCATCCATCCCATCGGGCAGTGGATGACTCAGGACAGTTCCAGGAGCAAAGGGGGAGGCATCGCACTAGACTCATAGGGTGCGTTCAGACGCGCTGTTTGATCTGGTGTCACACTTCAGCAATGCATTTTATATGCACGATCACACAGTCAACATCTGCCTCCCGTCCCCAGCCGTTGGTTTCCGGCTCAAAACCCCTTTAACCCGGAGTATTTTGTTACCAGGTCCCAACGTGGTGTTTTCTCAGCTCTCCCGTTTAAAGCCGCATTTTCCCCCTGTGTGATCACTCCTCCAGTGTCAAGCAACTTCCGGTTTAAACCCCCTCCCCGCTCGAAAGCTGCCCGAGGCGTCCGCTTTTCGCCCACCATTTTTTTAATGCGTTGGTGGTGTGCGCATAGGTTGAGCTCCACTACCGTGTTTAGAAAACCGACATTTAAACAGTCAATTGTTTTAGAGTTTAGATGAATTCGGGATCTCATGGAGACCATTTTCGGGTCAAGCTTTTTAAGGGAAGTCTTTTGTTGAAGGGGTTGGATTGATTCGCCCTGGTGGTTCTGCACATGCACCATGATAGTCCCCCCCCCCAATTCTACAGAGGGGGGCCTATGTGCATGCGGAAACTGAGAATTTTTTTTAAAAACCCACTGACGCACGCTCCTGCACGTTGGTAGTGTAGACGCCAGGGAGCGACATGACTGCACGGTGAGGCGGGATAAGGGAGGTAAGTGTGATCGCGATTATCCAGATCAAATATAATCCAGTTAGAATTGGAGCAGATTAAACCGCTCTCAGCACACCGTCTGACTGCATCCATAGAATCATAGAATGTTAGAGTTGGAAGGGACCTTGCAGGTCATCTAGTCCACCCCCCTGCACTCTGTAGGAGCATAGCCGAAAGATAGCCCTACAACCTACCCAAAAGATGGTCGTCCAGCCTCTGCTTGAAAATGTCCAGTGAAGGAGCATCCACCACCTCCCGAGGCAGTCCATTCTACTGCTCAACCACTCCTATAGTTAGGAAGTTTCTCCTGATATTTAGCCGGTATTGGTAAAGGTAAAGGTTCCCTTGCTCGAAAGCCAGTCGAATCCGACTCTAGGGTTGCGGTGCTCATCTCCGTTTCAAAGCCGAAGAGCCAGCGCTGTCCGAAGACGTTTCCGTGGTCATGTGGCCGGCATGACTAAACACCAAGGCGCACGGAACGCTGTTACCTTCCCACCAAAGTGGTACCTATTGTCACGGCAGGACCAGGGGGCGTGACGCAAGGAAGCAAAAGTCCAGGAACAGTCCGAGGTCAAGCCGGGCAAATCAGGTAGCAAGGTTCAAGCAGGTTTAAATCACAGTCCAAAAGCAGGGTCAGACATACCGAAGTTTCAAGTCCATAAGTCACAACGATACCAGAGGAGTCAGAGATGAACGCAGGGTCAACAAAGCCGAAGGTCAAAAGCCGAGGATCAAGCCAAGAAGAATTCCACAAGGTCTGGAGCAGAGATGCAAGGATTCAGGTCCTGAACAAACGATGTTTGCCAGCACAAATGACTGCTGGCAACAGACTTGCAGATATACAGTGCTAGCTAATCAACTCATTAGCTAGCCGAGAGCAAGGTCAGGATCCTGTCAATATTCAGGGCTAAGAGATCTTCTGGCACGCATGCGTGCATTTTGCCTTCGCTCTCTCAGCTGTTGTCTCCTTACATTCCGGAGCCTGGTTACATGTGGTGGTGAGTCTGTTGATGAATCACTGGGCTGCAGCAGAGACTGATCCCTTGCAGGTGTTCCCTGGGAGGCTCTATCCTCCTCACCACTTAGATAGCTTTCAGCTACAGGATCCAGTCTTTGCCTTTCTGCTGCAGTACTGTCCTCAGGAGCCTGTAAGTCCATAGGCTCCTGGCTAGCAGGTGCCTCCTCAGGGGCATCAGCAAGGGCAGACATGACATCAGCAGGGGCAGGCATGACACCTATTTATCTACTTGCAATTTCTTGCTTTCGAGCTGCTAGGTTGGCAGGAGCTGGAACTAGAGACAGGAGCTCACCCTGTCTTGCGGCACCTGGGTATTGACTCCCTTGTAATTTCCATCCATTAGATCTAGTCTTGCAATTCGGAGCAAGAGAGAATAGATCCGCTCCATCTTCTACACGACAGCCCTTCAAATATTTGAAGACTGCAATCATGTCCCCTCTAAGCCTTCTCTTTCCCAGGCTAATACCCAACTCTTGCAGCCTTTTCTCATAAGACTTGGATTCCAACCCTCTCACCATCCTGGTTGCCCTCTTCTGGACACGCTCGAGCTTGTCAATATCCTTCCTAAAATGTGGTGCCAAAAACTGGACACAGTACTCCAGGGGAGGCCTGACCATAGCAGAATAGAGTGGAACTACCACTTCCCGTGATCTGGACACAATGCTTCTGTTAATGCATCCTAAGATTGCATTAGGTGGATAGCAGTAGCCTCTGGTCTTTGCAGAGAACAAGTGCAGAGTGAGAAGTCAGTAGCCTCTAGAAGTTTCAAAAGGCTTCATGGTGCTTGTGAGCCCAATTCCACTGAGCAACTTCATCTAGCAGTTGACGAAGGGGTTCTGTTACAGTGGCCTCTCCTCTGCTCACAAGTACTTCAGGTTTGGCCATAGCCAGGGGCATTTCTGGTAGGAAAGCAGTGAAAAGCCTGCTAGCAGCATCTGAATAAGATCTGGAATATAGATTTTGTTTCTCCTCTGCTTATTGGTACTTAAGCCCTGGGTATGCCCAGAGATGTGAGCCACAGTTCTTGTCCTTCAGCACCTGGCTAGAAGATTGAGTTTGACGCGGGAAGGGGGGGGGAAGTCGGGGGGGGGGGGGAGGGACACGATCCACTCCTTATGCAGAAGCCCTTGCCCCTGTTTGCTTTAATATATATATATTTTAAGCCACTTTGGGTCGACATTATGGGTGACAAAAGGGCTTTTCCCCTGGGGGAATGTGCTGGTACAGAGTTCTGGAACCTCTTTGACAAATTTCTTTTTAAAATGTTTAAAAATTCATGCGTTTTCAGTACACAGATTGAAAACTTAATTTCCCTCTTGAGAGTTCCGGCACACCCCCCTCCAAAAAAGCCCTAGCAACAAATAATATAAAGAACTTTTGAAAGCATGTGTCAGAGGAAATGTCAGAACTCACATTTAGAAATCACATTCATTTTTCCTTTGTCCTACAATAGCATTTGCATCATCAAGGGGAAGCTTGAAGATCTTGTCTGGATTTTTGTCATCAGGGTACCATATTTTATTGCCCTTACCTTGTTTACAGTTAGGTTGATGGCAGATGTATCACAGTACAATCCCAAACAGAGCTATACTCGACATAGGATGTCACTATTGGGTCAGTACTCAGGAAGGTGATATTGGAAGTGCCAAGCTTAGGGGGGCTTTTAAAACTTTTTTTTTGGTCTCTCAGTAACTAATTGGTCAGATCAAAACATTACAGAAATGGGATCAACTATTTGAAAAGAAAATGAAATGTCTAGGAATAACAAATGAAACGATTAAAAATACAGAAACGAATGACATTATAAGACAAATTTTAAAATCTCTAAGGAAATTGGATGTTACAAGTATGTCTATTAGGGTACGCAGGTTATGTTCAACACTCCATTTGGGAATTGCCCTCCCAATGCAACTGCCGAAATATTTTTATCAACTGACAGTCCCAAAACTAAGAAGAGCTTTTACAGTTTTGGCAAGACTGAACATTCTTCCCTCAGCAGTTTTGGAGGGCAGATATAATAAAGTACCATACTCTAATAGAACATGCAGATGCTCATATGATACAATCAAAACCATTGAACATATGATTATGGAGTGCCCTATATTCGATGAATTGAGGGCTAATTTAGTCACCCCTTTACTTAAAGATATGGAACTGCTAAATGTGCGAGTCCAGGTGTCATGGCTACTATCGGATACTAATGATCGTGTCACCCTCTCAGTGGCAAAATTCATAGGCGCAATAATCAAATATAATAGAAAGAATACTGAGTAAGGTCTTTTTTTTGGTTCTAATTTCTGCTTAA
>NW_015167057.1:568493-599155 GCF_001447785.1 Gekko japonicus | reverse complement strand
ATATAGATATATAGATATATAGATATAGATATATAATATAGATATAGATATGTAATATAGATATAGATATATAGATATAGATATATAGAGGTAAAGATAGATAGATAGAGATAGATTGATAGATATAGATATAGATAGACAGACTCTCAGTAACTAGTTGGTCAAATCTAATCTCTGTACAACATTCTTGTGGGCTTCTCTTCAGGTGGCACAATGGTTCATCAAAATGTGGACAGTCCCAGGGATTCCTGCTAGCAGTGTTTCCTTATGCAAAATGAATGCAAACTTAGGAAGGCTGAGGGTTGTTTTTGCAAGAAGGGCCACACAGAATGATTCATGTGGCTGTTTCAATATGAAACCTCCCAGCTCCTCAGGGAATACCCGCGGGAATGTCCACACAAGCTGTAGTGGTGTAGTGGTTAAGTGCGTGGACTGTAATCTGGGAGAACTGGGTTTGATTCCCCAGTCTTCCACTTGCACCTGCTGGATGACCTTGGGCAAGCCATAGTTCTGGCACAGCTGTTCTTGAAAAAGAGCAGTTTCTGTCCGAGCTCTCTCAGCCCCACCTACCTCACAGGGTGTCTGTTGTGGGGAGGGGAAGGAGTTTGTAAGCCACTCTGAGACTCCTTTGGGTAATGAAGGGTGGGGTATAAATCTAATCCCTTCTTCTCTTCTTCTTTTCCAGTCTCTTTCTGAAGCCAGCATGCACGCCTCAAACACTTATTTTTAATAGTACAAACCTTTTTTGTTCCAGGAAGTTTTCGTGACACTCTTTAGTGACAGTGCAGGGCAGCCTCTGTTCAGTGCAGTTCCACATTAGACATCTACATGACACTTAACAGTCTGTCTACTGTAGTCTTGAAATATTACTGACACCCTGGAACAGCTGGGAGAATGTATTTTTTCTCTTCAAATCTATGATGGGTACTGGGAATCTGAGTCAGCTTCTATTTTGCACAATTGCACTAGACTCAGAATTTTGACAGTTACCTAACATGGGCTTTTCAAATAAAATACAATGTTTATTCCTTGTGCTCTTGGTAAATCTTGAATTTATCTTTAGGAAATGAGCAAATTTGTCACAGTCCCTTTGCCTTTCAGAGCTAACTCCGGACTGGCAGATTCTCTGTCAACCTGCTTGCAAACACGATGCTAAGCATTTCTTTGCGTTTACTTTGTTCATGCATCTTGCTAGCATTGTTATGTGGAGTGCTATTTCTTTGTTCCAAAATTCCCCTTTTTAAAATATAGCATTGATTCCTCTTCTTCTCTTTTGCTCTTTCAAAAGAGGAATTTATCTTTAATCCCTCTGTTTTTTTCTGTTACAGCATTTATGCACCCTTCTGCAAATTCAGCCCATGCAGCAGTCCCGCCACGATTTAAGCATAAGAGCTATTAACTTGGCTTATATCAGTTGGAGGATGCAAATTTTGTGCTGCTATTCTGATTCTATTAATGGGAAACATGGACAATGGTGGAATATTCACAATACGATTTTTTACTTGCGTTACAGAATGCTGCTTAAGTGCGCAATGTCTTTCCTTGTCCAGTGACAAAAGTTGATTGAAAGAAAAGGCAATGCTGGAATGCTTCGCCTTAAACATGGCACACGGGAACAATGCTCCCTCTAAGCTGTGGAGTCTTGTGAGCAAAAATTCTACTTTGTGAGCTACTGGCATTAAAACAGCGAGCGAGTGATTTGGCTCCTGTATCAATTAGTTTGCTCTGGAGCCAACTTTCCTGAGCTAAGACAAAAATGTGTGAGCCAGAGGCTAAAAAACTGAGCTAGCTCACACTAACTCAGCTTAGAGGGAACACTGCATAGGACCGCCATGAAGCAGGTCACCCAGGAGACCACCACATTCTGCAAAGGGACAGAGCTCTGCCAGACCCTGCTTAGCGTTCAGTGAAAAACAAAAGGTTGGAGCCAGCCAGCTTTCCCCCCTCCACTTCACCCAATTCCTGTCCTTATTATGGCCCCTGTCCCATGTGGCTTTTTTGTCCATGCAGGTCCTGTGAATCCCAGTGTAACATTTTTGGGTGGTCAAAGGGAACTCCCTCCTCCCCTTTTCTCCCCCAGAAAAGCTGGTTGGATCCCATCCAGAGTCCGAACTCAAGATTTGTTCTCACAGTTCCAAAGGTGCCCCTGCAACAAACCTTTCCATCTTAGTTGCAAAAAAATCCTGCTTTCTGGTTGTGGGTATAGCACAACCATAGATACTTCTTTGTTTAAATTGTGGGGAGGGTGGGATATAAGTTTAACAATATATATGTGTGTGTGTGTGTGTGTGTGTATGTATTAGCAAGATCCAGCCAAAAAGATTTAGAATGTATAAGGAAAACAAACGTTCATCTATACTCAGCTTGCAATGTGCTTTTAGCCTGCTGCTGAAATCCTTCAGGCCTTTGTATGTTGCTTCCACATGGGGGTATGAAAATGCACTGTTCCCCAGTGTCAGATATGGTGCTGGGGACAGTGTCCACAAAACCTTCAGGTTCCCAACTTACCTGCTACGGCAGGCAATTTCCTGCTGCTATCTCCCGGCCCCTGCTACTGCTTGAATGGGGGGGGGGGAGGAATTGGGAGAGATGTCAATGGAAGTGGTCTCATTGACACTCTAGGCGTTTCCTGATCTCTATGGTAAAATTGTTGATGCATCAACAACATCTTTGGCCCCATCCCCCCAGTCTCCAAAGGATTCCTGGCATGTGCCTTGCAACCCTACCGTGCTATTTGCTGCCGCCCTCCCTTCTCCCTCTTTCCACTATTGCACCTGTCCAACAATGCAGACGGGAAGACAAATGTGCAGCCTGCCCATGGCTCAATATTCACCCCATTTCCATTCACTTTTTCTATCCCTACTGAGCTGCAGTGTCATGCTACAGTGCAGGGAAAAGGAAGAAAGCCCTTGAAAGGCTTAAAGGGGGTGGTGGTGAAGACTGAGCTGCCCCGCACCATTTTGAAAGCGGAGCTTAGCTCTGTCCCCCTCCCTGTAGTGGTGAGGAAGGGGTTTGTCCATAAGGGGACTTTTCCTCTACCTCTTTGAACATTCCCTCTTTGAACCAGAGGGAGAAAAACCCAGGTTTTATTTTTCTCCAGCTCAAAGGAGAAAGCCTGGGCAATGCCATAAATCATGCTCAAAATGAGTAGGACATCATGTGGATGTTTCTCTTTGCTCTGAAGCAATGGCTTGCCAGAGAGCCGCATTTGCAGTTGCAGTCAACCAAAATAGCTGCTTTTCCATCCCTGACATGAGGCCTTGAAGTTTACCCATTCCGCCCAGTGGCAGCTGTTTCAAGGCCCACCTGTCAAGGGCCTCTCTTACTTTTCTGAAACATGGGGCAAGTACCACACTGGAAAGCTGTGCTCAAAGCAGTCACAGGTATCCTGTAGAAGAGTGAATATCACTGGCTTTGGGGGATTCCTGCTTTCCTTCTGGGGAAACAATGCTCTTTTGAAAGCAGTCTTAGTGGCTGAAATGGAAAAGCAGCTTGTTTCTTTGCTTTTTCTTTTGTTTTTTTAATTTGGTATTCATGTATGTGTGTGTGTGTGTGTGTGTGTGTATGTGCATGTGAGTGTGTATGCACCTGGAAGTCATGGCGGCCTCTGGTGACTGACTGTGTGTGCATCTGGAAGTCATGGCGGCCTCTGGTGACTGACTGTGTGAACCTGGAAGTCATGGCGGCCTCTGGTGACTGACTGTGTGTGAACCTGGAAGTCATGGCGACCTCTGGTGACTGACTGTGTGTGCATGTGGAAGTCATGGTGACCTCTGGTGACTGACTGTGTGTGCACCTGGAAGTCATGGCGGCCTCTGGTGACTGACTGTGTGTGAGCCTGGAAGTCATGGTGACCTCTGGTGGCTGACTGTCTGTGAACCTGGAAGTCATGGTGACCTCTGGTGACTGACTGTCTGTGAACCTGGAAGTCATGGCGACCTCTGGTGACTGACTGTCTGTGAACCTGGAAGTCATGGTGACCTCTGGTGACTGACTGTCTGTGAACCTGGAAGTCATGGCGACCTCTGGTGACTGACTGTCTTTGAACCTGGAAGTCATGGTGATCTCTGGTGACTGACTGTCTGTGAACCTGGAAGTCATGGCGACCTCTGGTGACAGGCTGTGTGTGAACCTGGAAGTCATGGTGACCTCTGGTGACCGGCTGTGAACCTGGAAGTCATGGCGACCTCTGGTGACTGACTGTGTGTGCACATGGAAGTCATGGCAACCTCTGGTGACTGACTACGGGTGTACCTAGAAGTCATGGCGACTTCTGGTGACTGACTCCTGCTGGGGGCCTGGAGGATATCCAGACAGGTGGCTGAATAAAGCCTGCCCCCGCCTCCTGGTATTCCAAGGAGGCCTCCCATCCAAGTACTTGCCAGAGTCGACCCTGCTTAGCATCTGAGATCCGACGAGATCGGGCTTGCCTGGGCTGTCCAGTTCAGGGTGAAAAGCAGCCTGTTTCTGCTGTCTCACCACTTTGCAATGGCTGCCAAGCTGCCCCAAAGCGACTGCTGAAATTGCAATGAGACCCACTTGTCAGTTTGTGGATGAAAACCTCTCATAGGAGACAGGAATGGCATAACAGAGCCTGCTGAATGCCAAGAAGTTAATAAGGAGCCTAGATACGTGGCACAGAATGGGCAGTCAAAAGATAGATGTCCCAAAGAATTTCATTCCTCTAAAGTAAAATCCCAGACCAAGATCCATGAAGTGCCCTTTATTGGTCTGTTTTAATAAAGAATATTGTCTGGATTTCAGCTTCAGGTGGTCTGCCTGGCATCTGTAAGGGGTCACTCCTTTTCTCTGCTGGCTCCAGCAGTGGGCAGGAGGCTCCCGGAGGCCATGTTGTTTGTGAGAGCTTTGAATGGGGTTTCTTCTGCAGATGTTTTTCTCGGTAAATGGGGCTTTCCTATATTTGTAATGCTTTTAGGTTTTTGGACTTGTAAGCTGTCTTGAGCCCCGAGGAAAAGGCTGAGGAATAAATATTTGAGTTAATAAATAAATAGGGATGCCTAAAAAAAGGGAAGAGCAGGTACGAATGAAATGGAAGCATTTCCTCACCTGAGGTTTCCAGTCAAATTTTGTGTGCAACAGAAAACCCATGCAAAATTCAGATGGGATGCACAAGCATAAATAGTTGCAATTTTTTTTGCAAGCGCTTCACTTTCCCGTTTCCCAATGTTGAACTTTAAACTAATTTCTCCGAAATAACAGCTTCACCTGTAAATTCCGGCACGCTTTCCCCCAAGGCCTTTAATGGGTGTATTATAAAACACCAGACTCGCTCCCCGGGCGGAACCTCTCTCTCCATCATGAAAATGGACCATTTGCGGTAACACTTGGATGCTTATCTGTTAACCTATTCCTTATTTGTGAAAGGAACTTTCCAACCCTGGGCAATAACTTACACCCAAAGTTCTTTGTTTTAAATCCAAGCCTATTCTCCTTCCTCTACAATCTCCCAGCAGAATCATTCACCCGTTTTTTTCAAAACATCCTTATTATCATTTATAGGAGACTAGCAGTAAAGCCCGTTGTGGAAATAAATACAACGAGATCTAGAAAGAGGCTCTGGGGGAGTGCTCTGGCTTTGGGCAAACAGTGTCATTTTGCTGTGGTGACCTCAGCAGGGTCCCCCTCTTTCTCTTCCTCCTCCTCCTCCTCAGACCCCACCCTCAGCAGGCTTCATTCCTAAAATATCCTGGAAGTTTCCAACCTGGAGTTGGCAACCCTATGTCCTTTCCAGGCAACCATCAGCCTAACCTTTATCTGCCTGTCTGTCTTCGAATTTACTTCCCCCGCAAAAGACCTTGAAGGTTCCATATGCAACTGACATTCCAACTGCCTTGCGGGGAGGGGGGTGAGTTTGAGGTGTGGAATGCAGTGAAGTCCAATCAGCTTCCATATGCAAAAGACCTTGAAGGTTCCATATGCAACTGACATTCCAACTGCCTTGCGGGGAGGGGGGTGAGTTTGAGGTGTGGAATGCAGTGAAGTCCAATCAGCTTCCATATGCAAAAGACCTTGAAACGCTGGGCGGGACTGCACAAAGCAGCCAGTCAACCCAGCCAGCGTCTTCTGACTGACAGTTCAAGCGTCCATACACTAAAGGGGCCAAATTTAGAATGTTCATATAGAATGTTCTTACTCAATTATATATAAGGAGAGATTTCTAAAGAGCAAAGTGCTTCCTTTTTGTTTATCTTAGCATGGTAAGGGTGCCGACTCCAACCAAGGACATTCCTGCAGGTTTGGGGGGAAGCACCTCGGGAGGGTGGAGACTAGGAATAAGAGAGAGCTCTCAGTGGGGATGAAAGTGGTTTAATATTTTATTTAAAACGTTGATCAGCCGCCTTTCTTCCTTATGAGGCTCAAGGCAGCTCACACTATAAACAAAATGCATAAAACAGAGTACTTTAAAATAATAATTTAGGATTGCTTTAATCAAGTGCCGTTCTAAATGAAACGATCTTCAGCTGGGTCAGCGTGGTTCAAAGGTGGAATCAGCTGCCTAAGGAGGTGGTTTAGCTCCCCTTCACTGACAGCTTTCAAGTAGCTCCGCTTCACTGACAGCTTTAAAGAAGAGGCTGGACGGATATTTGTCAGAGATGCTTCAGGCTGATCCTGCATTGGGCAGGGGGCTGGACTAGATGGTCTGTATGGCCCCTCCCAACTCTATGATTCTAAAGATCTGATGTGAGGGGGCCAGGTGCGCCCCCCCCGGGGAGATGGCTCCATAACTGTGGGGCTGCCACTGTCCTCACTCCTGTACCTACCAAACAAGCTACTTTGGTTGCTGGGACAGTCAGGAGGGCCTCTCCCTGTGATTTTAATTCCCAGGAGGGCCTCTCCCTGTGATTTTAATTCCTATGTTCCCAGGTGGGAACATAGAGGAGAAGTCAGTCCTTCAGGTACCCTGGTTCGAAGGGCTTTGGAGGTCAAAACCAACACGAACTGGGCTCAGGAGTAGGGTCACCTGGGCCTCTTGTCGCTCTGGTGGGGGATTTTTTGGGGGGGAGGCCCCACCCCACCTGCCCAGCCACCCCTCTCCCTCCCCTTCTGCCTGATTTAAAGGGCTTCAGCTGATCAGTGGGGACCACATGGCCTGCGGTGCCAACCAGCTGGAGGGCCCTTTAACTCTAGCAGGAGGGGAGGGAGAGGCATGGTGCAGGCTGCACGCTTGGGGTAGGGTGGGGGCCACGGTGCACAGGGTTGGGGAAAATCAGCCACCCCTTTCCCTGCCCCCCTGCTAGATTTAAAGGGCCCTCCAGCCAGTCGGCGGCCCACGTGCCCCCTGCCGATCAGGTGAAGCCAGTGTTCCCTCTAAGCTGAGTTTTTTAGCCTCCGGCTCATACATTTTTGTCTTAGCTCAGGAAGGATGGCTCCAGAGCAAACTAATTTATAAAGTTGCTTACAACTGTAATGCCAGTAGCTTACAAAGTAGAATTTTTGCTCACAGGACTCCACAGCTTAGAGGGAGCATTGCCTGAAGCTCTTTAAATCAGGCACGAGGGGAGGAAGATTGGTGGCCAGGCAGGTGGTTTCTCTAGGGGGTGGGGCTAGATCTGAGTGACCCAAGAATGGAGGCAGCTGATCCACCAGCCAAAGCTGGGCAAAAGCACTCTGAGCCACAGCAGCCACCTGGTTTTCTAAGGTGTGTCAGGTGGCAGTCCCAAGCTGAGACCCTGGCTTTTCAAGGGGAGTATGGGGAAACGGCTGTGGCTCAGTGGTAGGGTGTCTGCTTAGCATGCCAAAGGTCCCAGGTTCAATCCCCAGCATCTCCAGTTAAAAGGACCAGGTAGCAGGTGACGGGAAAAACCTCTGCCTGAGACCCTGGAGAGCAGACAATACTGACCTTGATGGACCAATGGTCTGATTCAGTATAAGGCAGCTTCATGTGCTCATATATAACCACCACGTTCTCCCTCTGAGGCGGAGGATATCTCCATGGGTTATTCCCATCATTCCTTTAGTCGTTCAAGACAGGAGAGATCTGAAGCCCCTTGTCCGTCTTTATACGAACAGCTGTCTCGTCAGGATTAAGCTTTGGCTTGTTCACCCTCATCCAGCCCATTACTGACCCCAAGCACTGGTTCAGTACATCAACAGCGTCCTCAGAATTAGGTGGAAAAGAAAGGAAGAGCTGGGTGTCATCCCAGTTCAAATTAGGGGGGAATTCCAGGCCCAACCTAGAATCTGGTAACCCTACAACTAGGTCTAGCAGTTTGCCTAACACGTAGGGCAATCGCCTGGTCTCCGTTCCTGGCCCCTGCCAGCACTCTTCGGCAGGAGCAAAAATGGGGGGTGGGGGTGCAAAGCAATGTGCTACATTGTGACATCACTTCTGGTTGTATGCAGAAATGATGTGATACTCTAGGAATTCCACCAATTCTCTGTGGTTTTTCCATACAGACCAGGGAATTCCTAGAGTTTCACAAGGTCACTTGCAGGTAGAACAGAAGTGATGTAATGACACAGCACAATGTTGGTTCCCACCCTCCATTTTTGCTCTGGCTGGGGCAAAAAGCAGGGGTTACAAGACTGACCATCATGGTGGGCAGTCTGGGAAGCCTCGTTTTTTAAAAAATATGTTTTATTAATAAAATATAAAACTTTAACAATAACAATTATCAATATAGATTTCAAGTATACATATTGAAAACAATAATTTAACAAAACAATATAACTTTGAATTGTGAAGCAGCATATCATACAACCAAATCATTAATACGGAAAAAAGGTGCACATATTTTCTAAGTAGTTTGTTGTCCTTTGTGGCGGATTTAGTGATATAATCAAAGAAGGTGTACCATTTTTCCAAAAAGCATGACTGATAATTTGGGCTTTCTGCCAACACCAACTGATCTGATATTTCGTCCATCACTATCAATTCCCATATTTTCACAAACCGTTGTCTAACTGTTGGGGTCTTATTTGACTTCCACCTCTGTGCTAACAACGTCTTAGCTGCTGTCAATAATATGGAAGCCTAGTTTTACGCCTACTAAATTCCAGGTTGGGCACGGAGTCCTCCCATAATTACATAGGCCAGCAACCATAGCTACAACACAGTGCAGAAAGTTAGTAAGGGCTGCGGTCACACGCAACATTAGCCACGCAAGAGATACGGAAGACAAGCGGAGTTTCCGGTCGCGATCTCACCAGCACATCTGGGAAGCGTAGCGCTTCCGTGGCACAACTGAGGCTCCCTGCCGAAAAAGCGCAGCAAAAAACTAGTACCTTGGAGGTACTAGTTTCCGGAAACTGCGGGGCAAGGGCGGGCGTCTGATCGCGTTTCCGGTGGCATCCGGCGCCCGCCCATGTCCCCTTGCGGAAAAGGGGTTTTTTCCCCCCACGTCTCCGTGGATGCGCACACGCACCCAACGGAGCATGCGCATTCGTAGTGTACACAAAAAAAGAAAACCAGTTCGCCGCGCCGCGCGCTTCTTCATTGCGCGCAGGCGTGTGTTGTGATCGGCACCTCTCCCTTGCCATGGAACCTCCACAGTACCTCCACAGAACCTCCACAGTAGGTCTGATCGCTTTACTGCATGTTAGTTTGCCCCGGGGCAAACAGCCACACTTCTCCTCTGCAGTTTCCTGCCCGTGTGGCAGGGGCCGTACTTATTTTAGAAAAAGAGAATGAGAGGGAGTTGTTCGAGGCCTTGCAGTGATGGCGTGGAAGAAGAGAGCAGCTTCCTTAAGGGGGCAGTTCTCTTTGTGGCTTGAGGAAAGAAAAAAATGGGCAGCTTCAGGTCACTCCCTCCCAGCTGACTAACTAAAGCATTGAGCTCATTGGGCATGCAGGCCACAGCTAAGCACCGTCAGCCAGATACTTTCTCATCTGTCCTGTGACCATGTGGGCAGCAAAGGCTTCCGCGTTCTTTGGAGATAAAACCAGAGGTTTTTCTCTGCCAGGGCTGTTGCTTGACCTGGAGACTACCTGCCCAGCAGTCTTTGTGCTCTGCTGCCACACAGTAGGGCAGCAAGGGGGAAATGTGGGAGGATTCAACATCACTCCAGTGCTGCCATGTCATTTCTGTTGCAAACGGGGAAGTGTTTGCCACAAGGCGGTGGCTCAAGTGGTTAAGACGCTGGACTGCAGGCTGGAAGCTCAGTAGTTCAGCAGTTCGAGACCCGAGTGCCGCATGACAGAGTGAGCGCCCGTCTCTGGTTCCAGCCCCTGCCAACCTAGCAGTTCAAAAGCAAGACATTGCAAGGAGATAAATAGGTAGCGCTTTGGTGGTAAGGTAACAGCGTTCCCTGCGCCTTGGTGTTTAGTCATGCTGAACACATGACCACGGAAACGTTTTCAGACAGTGCTGGCTCTTTGGCTTGGAAACGGAGATGAGCACCGCAACTCTAGAGTCGGATTTCAAGCAAGGGAAACCTTTACCTTTACTATAGATAGGAACTCTCAGGCTATTAGCCACAAGGTATAGATAGGAACTCTCAGGCTGGGGCAAGGGATGCACTGTATTCTTGGTGCTTGGGGGGGGGTCAACAGTGGGAGGGCTTCTAGTGTCCTGGCCCCACTGCTGGACCTCCTGATGGCACCTGGTATTTTTTGGCCACTGTGTGACAGAGTGTTGGACTAGATGGGCCATTGGCCTGATCCAACATTGGCTTATCTTATGTTCTTATGTTCTTAAGTGATATTGTGTTGGGGTGACACTACAGGATTCCACCAAAATAGTTTTGGGGGCTCTAGAGTGGCATCCTGATGTGATGATGTTAGTTGTGGGTTTTTGCCACAAATAACATCAGAATGGTGTTGGTTGACGTGTCCCTGCCTGCCCCCCCGCAAAAAGCTCCTGCTCGTTGCCAGTGCTGGGCTGGCAAGTGGCAACCTGACTCATCTCCAAGGCAGAGATGCAAAGGAGATGCTTCAGAAAAACCCAGGAGGCATCACCTTTGTGTCTGCAGGAAGTGCCTGTTCGGATGCTTGGCTTGGAACCCCCGAACAATTTTCTGATTGGTGGCCCCTGTCCATGTGGCAGCCATTTTATGTTGGCACCCACTACCTTTCTCATAATTCCAAAAGTGCTTGCAACCTCAGCCGGGTTTGGGGAGGCTTACTGAAGACAGAACAAAATTTTAGTCCAGTGGCATCTTTAAGACCAGCAAAGTTTTATTCAAGGTATAAGCTTTTGTGTGCACACACACTTTTTTAGATAATAATGAAATGGAAATTACCAGTCCATTCACATAGGTAGAGGGTGAGCAGCACATTAGCATACAGCATAATGAAGATGTTTAACAGATTCAAGGACCGAACAGGAATAACAAGCTTAGTTTATATGGTTGCCATTTGTTTTGGTTTTAATTCCAAGGGGAAAACATAGTTTGAGTTT
Organism: Gekko japonicus; assembly: GCF_001447785.1. Lineage (NCBI taxonomy): Eukaryota > Metazoa > Chordata > Lepidosauria > Squamata > Gekkonidae > Gekko > Gekko japonicus. Next base: position 587,795 of record NW_015167057.1, on the reverse strand, counting down.
AGTGGCACCTTTAAGACCAACAAAGTATTTTGTGTGTGTGCACATGTCTTCAGATACAATGAAAACAGACAGGAAATCTGATGGCAGCATTTTAAATGCACATTCACTAACTCGGGAGGTGTTTTAGGGGCAGGGAATGTGTGTTCTGGCCTTGGCCATTGAGAATGTCTGCACTGAGAATTTCTGTCTTCATCCAGTCCCCTTCCAGTTTAAGATTTCTGTGTTCCCACAGGCCCATACCCCCTGCTGTGACATTCAGAAAGACCTCTCTAGGAGCCATGCCCCCAGCGAGAATTAATTGACTCTCTGACAAACTATGAACACAAAGTGCGACTGGAATACATTCTGGATCTGTTTGGCTGGTGGAGATTGAGTACCTCTCTCCGATATAAATCTTGTCACAGTACAATTAGCAGAGCACCACACAAGCAATAAGTGTATAATTGAATTTTTATTAATATACTCCACTTGTCTTCTTCCTTTCTGCGTGCAAAATATTTCACCCCTCCCCTCCCCCCCGGACAAGTTTGTTTAAGGATGAGGATGATAATCTTTGGACAAGTGTATGGAATTTTTTCCTAAGACTGGAAAAAAATATTTTGAAAGCATCTTGTTAGCTATCTCGGTTGAAATGGTAGTTATAGCCTCAAGCATTCATCCAGCAGTAATGAGCAGAGGGATGTAATCTGCATATGTTTATACTTGCATAATTATTATGACTTAACTACACTGCAGGCGAATCCATCTTCTAATTCAGCAAGGCTCCCAAAAGTTCCACTTGGGACAATCGGAGATGCAAAACGCTCGCGAAGGAGCACCCCCAGTTGCTTTCCTTGATTCGTTTCCAAAGAGAGCTAGCAGTTCGGAAAAAGAAAAGTAGACTTCATTGGAGTCTTGTTTTAGCCCTTTAACTTGCTTGGAACGCCAGGGCTTGGCTTTGGATGGCATGAATTCTTAGGGATGAGTGCCACTGAGCATGTGCAGAAATGCCTTCACTGCCGACCATACCTGTCGCATACAAACCCTTGGTTCAAAAGGAAGTGCTTTCTAAAGGATGACTTTCAGACCCAGGTTTGAATCCCTGTTCAACTGTGGAAACTTGTTGGATGATCTTGGGCTGGTTACTTTTTTGCACTTTAATCGCCCTTACAGTGTGGTTGTTATGCAGATAAAATGGTAGTGGGGAGAATCATGTTTTGAAATGCTTTGGATCCCCATTAGGGAGAAAGGCAACAGCAGAATATTTAAATAAATAAGAAAGAGCTTTTCCTGCAGAGAGACTGGGAGAGTGGAGATCTGTTGATTCCTTCTGGACCTCTCAGGCTTTTGATACCATAGTATTCTTCTGGACAGATTGGCTGCCATGGGAATTGGAGGCCCTGTCCAGGGATACCACCCCCAAAGTAGGGCCTGGGGTCCTCTGGAATTACAGATCATCTCCAGACTACAGAGCTCAGTTCCCCTGGAGCTGCCTGATAGGACTTGAGAGATACGTTCTCCTAGATAAGTTATTATGTTTGCTGTAAGGGTTCCAGATGGGACCCTAGAAAATACGCTGCTGTTTTAAGAGTTTTATATTCACAAAGATAATTTATTGTGCCTTATGTCTGATCCAGAAATTACAGCTGGTACAAAATGCGTCAGCACGCCTGCTGATGTCAGCACCTGTGTGGGCTCACGTTCTGCATGTGCTTTGCCAGCTGCATTGGTTACCAGTTGAGTACCGGATCCACTTCAGGGTGTTGGTAATAACCTTCAAAGCCTTATACGGCCTGGGACCAACATATCTAAGGGACCGCCTCTTTCCGTATATGCCTCAAAGAGCTTTACGCTCTAGTAATCAACATCTCCTGGTGGTCCCTGGCCCAAAAGGCATCCGTCTAGCCTCAACCAGGGCCAGGGCCTTCTCTGCCCTGGCCCCCACCTGGTGGAACATGCTCCCCATCAAGATCAGGGCCCTGTGGGATCTTACTCAGCTCCGCAGGGCCTGCAAGATGGAGCTCTTCTGCCGGGCATTTGGTTAAGGCAGCGGGCATCCACATATGGCCTCCCCGAGGTTGCTGTCTCCTACCTACTGGCCACTCATCTGCCAGCAACCGGCCAAAAAAGAATTAGTATTAATGGGTTGGAATTTGCACCAGCAGCTATAACTACTGTTTTTAAATGTTTATAATGTAATGTTTTATTGTGTTTTAAACCTTATTGTATTATTTGAGTTGGTGTAACCTGCCCTGAGCCCGCTCACAGGATGGGCGGGATACAAATACGAAAAATAAATAAATAAATCAAATGTATATCACTGTCCTTGATACGGGTAAATTACTAGAGTCCCCTGGGACTAGTGATTGTGAAACTGACAAGGGGCTGTTTGAATGTTTGAACGTGGTGTAAACCTGCACTTTGAGGTATTGTTTTGGTGAACCTGTGTTTGGTAATACTTGACACCAATATTTGTATAATAGTATAGAAACATTTACAAAATAAATAAAAAGCGCAAAATAGATCTACCCTAAGCACACATCGATTATACACAGTGGCATTTATTTTTCCATCGCCTCCAGGTAGGGCCTAGGCATCCTCTGGAATTACAGACCGTCTCCAGACTACAGAGCTCAGTCCCCCTGGGGAAAATGGATGCTTTGGAGGGTGGACTCTGTGGCACTGGACCCCACGGAGGTCATAGAATAATAGAATCATAGAAGGGATCTCCAGGGTCATCTAGTCCTTCCCAGGCTCCATTGCCAAATCTCCAGGAGTTTCCCAACCTGGATCTGGCAACCCTACCCCTCCATGCCCCTGTTGGTGGCCAGGGGGAGCCTGGCAACCCTAAATGGTTCTGCTTCAATCTGGCTGATTAGTAATAGAAGGAGGAGGAGGCGGAGGAGGAGGTTGGATTTATACCCTGCCCTTCACTACCCAAAGGAGTCTCAGAGCAGTTTACAATCTCCTTTCCCTTTCCCTTCCCCTCCCCACACCAGACACCCTGTGAGGTAGGTGGGGCTGAGAGAGCTCTTTCCATAACTCTCCTTGAGAGAAGAGCTCTGACAGAACTATGGCGTGCCCAAGGTCAACCAGCAGGTTCAAGTGGAGGAGTGGGGAACCAAACCCGGTTCTCCCAGATTAGAGTCCATGCACTTAACCACTACACCAGACTGGCTCTCTGAATGTAATGCTGGGGCCCATGGTGCTCATTTACTTATTCGGGGTGTTTATGGGGTATTTATTTATAGTCCACCTTTCTTGATGAGACTCAAGGTGGATTACAAACTATAAGGCAAGTACAGTCAACAGGATGGGCCATCCAGTACAACAGTGCATTGATCTGAAACCGACTCCATTAGGGTTTGGATTACAGCAATCTGAAAACCAGGAACGGAGCCGGAACAAACCTGAAACAAAACATAAGGATATAAACATACGTTAAATGGTGTAGAAACGACCTAGTTGGGAGCATACTTACAGCAATAGGCAGCAATACAGTAGTGTAGGCCACATTTCCCATCCCTTTTACCAGAGCAGCTTCTGAATCATTTCATTGCAGTCCTGTTTCCCCATGCAAGAAAGCCCCCTTGAACCATTCCATTTTGCATAGTTTCCAGAAAGCCAGGGAAGTGGAGCCTTGCTGACCTGACCAATGCGGCTGTTCCATAAGGTGGGGCCGCAGTAGTAAAGCATGAGAACAGGTGGGTGGTTATCGATTTTGCCCCTTTGCAGGATGGCACCTGCAGAAGGCTAGACTGTTGTGGCGGAGGACAGGGAGAGAGGTGATCCTGCCCTGAGGGAAGAAGGCCATCAAGGGCTTTGTATGTGATGGTCAATACTTTGAGTTGAGCCCAGTAACTGATGGGCAGCCAGTGGAGTGACTGCAGAATGGGAGGGATAGGCACACTCCGCCGAGGTCCCCAAAGTAACCCAGCTGCAGTGTTTTGAGCTAACTGGAATCTTTGAATTGAATTTGCGGGAGTCCTACGTGAAATGCATTCCAGTAGTCTAGTCCTGATATTACCATGGCATGGATCTAGGTTAGATCTGCTGAGTCAAGGTAAGGGGCCATCTTGTGGGCGAAGCTGAGTTGGGAGAACGCCTTCTTTGCAACTGCATTAGCTTGCTTCTGCGCCAGCAATGCTAGATCCAGTATAACCCCAAGACTAGGGTTGCCAGGTACTCTAGTCGTCACCCTGGCGAGGGGATTTGGGGAGTGTTCTGGGGGTAGCCAGGGACATCACGTGATGTCCCCAATGCAGTGATGTCACCCAGAAGTGACGTCATCATGTCAGGGACATCGAGCAGGGATGCTCTGGTATTTGGGTGAAACACTATGGTTTTTTTCACCCTCAAACCATAGTTTGCCCAATACTGGAGCGTCCCCGCATGACATCCCCAACACAATGATGTCTCTTCCTGGTGACATCATCACATCGCAGATGTCGCATGATGATGTCCCTGTTTAGGGGCAGGGTTTCCCTTGCAGGCCAGCTGGTCTATGGCTGGGAGAAGCCCCTGAAACTGAGGGATCCCTCGCCCGGACCTGAGGGATGGCAAACCTAGCCAAGACTCTTAACCCAGGCTGCGGTCACATGCACCTTTAGATCCGACATAGCTGCGAATGCCTGACGGATCAAAAGGGCACAATCAGACAGCAACACCAGGGAAAGGTCCCGCAGTTGTCGGCAACCCATGCTGCTCCCCCACAGAAGCGGAGTTAAAAGGCACTGGGGAAAGTGTGGTCCTAATGCTTGCCGATGGGCTACGGACAGACTTCCCCCTGTCTGAACGCTCAAGCACGCTCTCAAGCCATCGAGATGGTGTGATCATTCCATCCCGACTCAGTGCCATCCCCCCCCCCGCTTAGCAGTATGTGCATCATCGTATACTCCATGGGGAACCCTCAGTGCAGAGGTGGAATTCCTCATTTATGCACATGAGAAACAATTGGCAAAAAAACCCCACTCACACGTGGTGGTGTCTGATCACACAGTGATGGGCTGAGCCCACAGCACAAAGGGATGTGTGATCTCGCAACTGCGAGTCAAATTCCTCCGGAGGAGATAGGGGTGCTTCCCCTCCACTCCAAATGGCACGTGTGTCCACAGCCTAAGTCAGTCAGTGTTAGCTGAACCTCACTGAAAGTGGGAAGCACAAAGTCCTTTGAGACATCCACCTTCCCAACCAGGATCACTACTTTCTTGTCTTGGTTCAGTCTCCATTTATTTGCTTTCAGCCATTTGACCACAGCAGTCAGACAGCAGTTCAGGACCTCTGCTGCAGCACTAGGGGATTTGGAGAGATGGGATTCTGCAGGGCCCAATTTTGCCCCCTCCCCATGATTTGTTAAAATCTATATAAAAGTACTGGGAGAGATTATCTGGGTTTTCGGTACCCAGATGACTCCCAGATCAGTTTCTCATTTTCAAGAGCGTTTGTGGACATTCCAGTCTTCAGGTTGGAAGCAATAAAAATGTGGTGAGGGCCAGTGAACTGAATCTCAGTCCAGGGGTCAATAATGTAGCCATTCCCAAACTAAAGAGGCAGCCTGTTCTAGATGGAGTCACATGTTCCCAGAAGGGGCAGGTCCATATCTTGGGGGTGCTGTTAAATCCAGACCTAGATACAGGCTGAGAGCCGGTTTGGTGTGGTGGTTAAGAGTGGTGGACTCTAATCTGGAGAACTGGGTTTGGTTCCCCACTCCTCCACATGCAGCCAGCTGGGTGACCTTGGGTCAGTCAGAAGTTGTCTCAGAGCTGTTCTCTCATGAGCAGTCCTCCAAAAAGCTCTCTCAGCCCCACCTACCTCACAGGGTGTCTGTTGTGGGGAGGGAAAGGGAAGGGAAAGGAGATTGTAAGCCGCTCTGAGACTCCGAGTGAAGGGTGGGGTATAGATTTATTTATTTAAATCCAGCCTTCTTCTCCTCCTCCTCTGTAGGGATGTAGACATTTCAGCCAGCTTTGGCTGGTACACTGGCTGCCGTCCTTCATAATGAAGCAGGATTTTGCCACAGTTACCCATGACTAATCCCCTCCAAATTCCATTACAGCGGAGCGCTCACTGTGGGGGTGCCTTTGAAAACCATTCAGAAGCTTCAGCTGGGAGAGAAAGCAGCAACCAGACTGGCACCAATGATAGAGAATGTATCTTGACCTTTGCTAAATAACTAGGGCAGTTCCTAAAGAAGGGGAGGCTGGGCAGAGCCATGGGAAGGGCCAGTGGAGCTTCCGGGTTCTTGCGAAAGACCAGGAAGAGACACGTGCAGACTGCTGGCTGACCTTAAGAGAGGCTAGGAGGAGGGCTGATAGGGGCACACATCTTCTCCCCCCAACTTAGAACAGGAGAGAGCAAGCAAGAGGAATAAGGTGACCCCCTCCCCTTCTTGACTCTGAGCCTGGGGAGGGCGGAGTTTGTGGAGAGAGCTCAGCAACAGTGTGATCTCATGGAGTCCATCATCTGAAGCTGCCACTTTCTCCTGGGGAACAGATGATCAGATGATAGTCCAGAGATCAGTTAGAATTCTGGGAGAACTTCAGCCCCCACCTGGAGGTTGGCAATCCTTGCTGGATTGAGAGGAGTGGAACCAATGGAAGGACTACCCCTTCCTCTCACACCTATGTTGGAGGTCCGAGTGCATCACCTTCCTTTATCAAATTTGAGAAGGGTAGAAGCAGGGCCTTTTTGGTTGTGGCTCCTCAGCTTTTAATGCCCTCCTGTAGATGTTTGCCTAGCCTCGAACATAATGAGTTTCTCTCACTGGGGAAAACTTATTCCTCCAGACTTTTGTTTAACATTTTTTAATTGCTTTTTGGGGCTGTTTTCTGGTTTTGTTAGTAATACTTTGAAGACGTTTTAATTGGTCATTGTTTCTTTTGTGTGCGTGCTAAGTGCCGTTAACTTGCTTCCGATTTATGGTGACCCTATGAAAATTACCTCCAAAACGTCCTGTCATGAACAGCCTTGCTCAGACCTCGTGGCTTCCTTGACTGAGTCAATCCACCTGAGGTTGGGTCTTCCCTTTTTCCTGCTGCCTTCAACTTTTCCTAGCTTTATTGTCTTTCCCAGGCACCGGTCACACAGGAGGTTTAGGCCCGGGACGGATTGGGGGCGCAGCAAATGAGTGTGATCACACCGCAACATTTGGGAAGCGGCGCACACCCGTCCCCGATCCGGCCCTTCAGGCCGAAAATGCACATAAAAAAAGAACCTACAAAATGGACCTACCTGAAATGGCACAGCAAGCGCAGCCGTGAGATTGTTGGCGCGCCCATCTTCAGGAGCAATCGAGGCTCCCGGCCGAACTGTGCATGCGCACACATGCGCAGCCGGCTGCCTCGCTCTCCCTTCCGTGGCTTCCCCCCCAGCATCTGATCGTGCCGGGGAGCAACTGCGCGGCGGCTCAGGGGATCTGTCTGATCCCGCCGCCGCGTGTCTCTTTTGGTGCGGCTCTAAAAAGCCACACTTTGGCCACGTCATTTCCCCCTGTGTGGCCGGGGCCCCAATGACTCTTGTCTTCTCATAATGTGACCAAAGCATGATAGCCTCGGTTTGGTCACTGTAGCTTCTAGGGAGAGTTCAGGTTTCATTTGATCTGGTGGTGAGAAGTGCCGTCAAGTTGCAGCCGACTTATGGCCACCCCACAGGTTTGTCAAGGCAAGAGACTTTCAGGAGTGGGTTGCCATATATTGCCTCTGTATAGTGATCCTGGATTCCCCTGGTGGTCTCTGATCCAAATACTAATGAGGCGCTGACTCTGCTTACTTATTTATTTATCAGTTTTATACCCTGCCCTCCCAGCTGAAGCCAGCTCAGGGTGGCTTACATAAAAGAATAAAAACACACACAAGTAAGCAGTTTAAATAATTCTAAAACCATATAAAACATTCCAGCATTAAAAGGTGCTAGACATTAAATAATACTAATAAATTAATATTATTAGATGATGGAGGCCAACCTTCACATAGCACACAGGGAACACACAAGCTAACCAAGAGGGAGATCTAAAGGGAATAGTGCGGAAGACGACCTCCGTAGACATCTGGATCGAGGCGGTGTGGCAGAGCTGTTGTTGTTAGATCTGTCGGCCACATTTGATACGGTCGACCACCAGCTGCTGGCCTACCGCCTTGCCGACGTGGGGATTCAGGGGCTCGCCCTTCAATGGCTTGTCTCTTTTCTCCAAAGTCGGGGACAGAGGGTTGGGCTAGGGGAGCAGCAGTCCCGGAGGCACCTGCTTGAATGCGGAGTGCCCCAGGGGGCAGTACTCTCCCTGATGCTATTTAACATATACATGCGCCCCCTCGCCCAGATTGTCCGGAGGTATGGGCTTGGGTGTCATCAATATGCTGATGACACCCAGCTCTATCTGATGTTGGGCGGCCAGTCGGACTCCGACCCAGAAGATCTTCACTGGGCCTTACAGTCCGTGGCTGGGTGGCTCAAGCTGAGCCGGCTGAAGCTGAACCCGGCGAAGATGGAGGTCCTGTGCCTGGGTCGGGGTGGTATGGGATTGGGGCTCCCACTCCCGGCCTTCGATGGGGTACCTTTGGTGCCAGCTTCGGAGGTTAGGAGTCTGGGAGTGCTCCTGGACCCCACCTTAACGATGGAGGCCCAGGTGGCGGCCACTGCCAAAGCATCCTTTTATCATCTACGGCTGGTGCAGCAGTTGGTCCCCTTCCTTAGCCGTGGCGATCTGGCCACAGTGATCCATGCGACGGTCACCTCGAGGCTAGACTACTGTAACACTCTCTACATGGGACTGCCTTTGTCGCAAATTCAGAGGCTGCAGCTGGTGCAGAATGCGGCGGCCAGGTTGGTAGCAGGTGCCTCTAGATGGGACCACATCCAACCTGTGCTGAAAGCGCTGCACTGGCTGCCTATAGCATTCCGGATTCGCTTCAAAGTGCTGGTGCTTACCTTTAAAGCCCTACATGGCCAGGGTCCGTCATACCTGAGGGACCGCCTTTCCCCACATAGGCCCCAAAGAGCACTTTGGTCAGGGTCACAACACCGCCTAGTGACCCTGGGCCCCAAGGAGGCCAGGCTTGCTGCCACAAGGACTAGGTCCTTTTCGGTGGCGGCTCCTACCTGGTGGAATGAGCTCCCGGAGGAGATCAGGGCCCTGCGGGACCTAGTACAGTTCCGCAGGGCCTGCAAGATGGAGCTCTTCCACCAGGCTTTTGAGTAGGAGCCGCCACCGCCACTACCACCACCGTGCGACTGCAGAGCACTTCCGCCGCGTTGGGCTGACTGGCCAGATGAAACGTCGTGGCCCATGGCATCCCCCCCCTTTTTTGACCCCATTGGGATATGCAATAGGGAGTAAGTATTGTAGTCATTTATGTATCCTGTGAGATGTGCATTTTTGCCTATACTGTTTTAACTGTTGACTTTTACTGCACTTGTGCCTTAATTGTTTTAACTTGTATTTTTATTGCACTTTTGTGCCTGTGTAAGCCGCCCTGAGCCCATGTGTGGGGAGGGCGGGGTATAAATGAAATAAAATAAATAAATAAATAACATGGAGCTCTGCTTCATATGCTTATCTAATTCCCTTTTGAAGCTGTCCATGCTTGTAGCTGCCACCACTTCCTGTGGCAGTGAATTCCATGTCCCTCAGGTATATAGGTCCCTGACCCTGCTTAGCTTCTGAGATCTGAGGAGACTGGGCTAGCATGGGCTACCCAGGCTTTTGTCTTTTGGATATCCACGGTATCCACAAAACTCTCCTCCAGCACCACTTTTCAAATGAAATAGGGCTGGGTTACCCCTAGACCCTTTTCAATCTGGCTTCTCACTTGAAAATATGACAGAATCTGTCTTGGTTGTCACGACTGATGGTCTGTGCTACTAAGCCAACCAGGGGAGTGCGTTCTGTCTGGTTGTGCTGGACCCCTCAGTTGCTTGCGCTACACTTGACGGTTATATGCTTCATGAAACACCTGGTCTGAGTGGGTTTGGGAAGTTCTGTGAGTAAGTTTAAGAAGGTGGTGCTAAGACCTCACTGCCCTACTCCATTGGTGTAGACCTTTGGCATGTGGCAGAGCTCCATCTTGTCTCCCAAGCTACTTGCTCTCTCCATGAAACAGGGAGAGGCCATCCAGAGATGTGGAACGGAGAGTCATTGGTGCACTAAAGATACTCCCTTCTAGCTTTATACAGACAACATCCCTGCTGCCATTGCTTTACCGACTGCGTCGACTCCCAGTTTGTTTCCAAGCTCAACTCAACATGCTGTTTTTGACCTTTAAAGTCACAAAGGCTTGAGTCTAAACTATCTCAAGGATTGATTCCACCCATACGAAGTGCCTCAGACTGAGGTAGGGTTGCCAGGTTCCTTTGGCTTGCTGGCAGGGAGATTTGGGGGGCATTCCAGGGTGGGCAGGGACATCGTGTGATGTCCCTGACATAATGACGTCATGCAGAAGTGTGTGGCAACATTGTATGGCAATGCTCTGCATTCTGGGCAAAACTGCGGGGGGTTTTGGCTTAAAACAATAGAGTTTTGGCCCCAAAACCAGAGGGTCCCCATGTGACGTCCCAATGTCATTTCCACGTGATGTTATCATGTCAGGGATATTGCCATATGATGTCCTGGTTTGGGGGCGGGGTTTCACTTGGCTGGCGGCAGACAGAAGCCCCCAAAATTGGGGGAATCCCTGCCCGAACCAGGGGTCTGGCAACCCTAGACTGAGGTTGGATGGTGGTGTTGTATTGTGGAAATTCACAGAATCAGGTGTGAAGATGGCAAGTGTTTGAGAGAGCATTTTTGTATTTCTCCTCCAGCTCTTTCCTTCAGGCTACGGAATTCCTTGTCCTTGGAGGTACAGCCAACTGACTCCTTCAGGCATAATTTAGAAGTCTGGCTCTTGGGGGAAGGCCTTTGAAACTCCCTGTGTTCTTGCTCGTACAAAGGCCTTTTAGAAATGCTGCTGCGGTGTTTTATGGCTGTTTTATCTCAGCCGTTGGTCTTGATTTGTGCTTTATTTGTCACTGGTTTTATATTGCGGTTATTGAAGTTATTATCTTTCCTGTTGGAAGTTGCCTTGCATATTTAGAAGGGGGAAATATATATTTTCTACATAAATATAATAAAATGGCATCCCCCCCCCCCCCAGCAGGCCTTTGGTTTAAGTTAATCAGTGTTTATCTGATGGTTCTATGGAGCTTGAAATCTGGGCGTTTGTTTTATGCTATTTCACTGATTAATCTATCTATTGGCTGTTTCCCCCCTCTCTTGCTGATTTTACTATTTATGCCTAAAGTTAAACTGTGTGTGTTATTGATAGGGCTACCAGCTCTGGTGGGGAAATACCTGGAGATTTTGCGGGTGGAGTCTGGTGAGGGTGGGGTTTGGGGAGGGGAGGGACCTCAGCAGGATACAATGCCACGGAGTCCACCCTCCAAAGCAGCCATTTTCTCCAGGGGAACTGACCTTGGTCATCTGGAGATCAATTGTAAAGTGGGATTCGGGAGATCTCCAGGTGCCACCTGGAGGTTGGGAAACCTAACTGTACTGCATGGTTAGGAAAAAATAAAATCAGACAACCTACCAAACAGTCATGAATGGGTTGATGCTCAGTCGAACTGATCATCAATCATCAACTGGACAGCTTCAAGAGGGAATTAGGTAAGCATATGGAGCAGAAGTTCATCAGTGGCTATTAGCCACAAGGTATAGATAGGAACTCTCAGTCTGGGGCAAGGGGTGCTCTGTATTCTTGGTGCTTCGGGGGCAACAGTGGAAGGGCTCCTAGAGTCCTGGCCCCACTGGTGGACCTCCTGATGGCACCTGGTATTTTTGGCCACTGTGTGACAGAGTGTTGGACCGGATGGGCCATTGGCCTGATCTGACATTGACTTCTCTTATGTTCTTAAGTGGCTGGATGGCTACGACAGAGCCGACTGAAGCTAAATCCATCTAAGACGGAGGTTCTATACCTGAGTTGCGGGGGATTGAGTCAGGGGATCAGGCTCCCAACCTTCGATAGGGCTCCATTAGTGCCAACATTGAGGGGGGCAACAGTGGGATGGCTTCTAGTGTCCTGGTCCCACTGATGGACCTCCTGATGGCACCTGGTAATTTTGGCCACTGTGTGACAGAGTGTTGGACTAGATGGGCCATTGGCCTGATCCAACATTGGCGTCTCTTATGTTTTTATGGTGAAGATTTTGGGGTGTTCCTGGATGCCTCCCTTTCTGCGGAAGCCCAGGTCACTGCCACTGCTAGGTTGGCCTTTTTTCATCTGAGGCTGATCAGGCAGTTGGCCCCGCATCTCTCCTCCTGGGACGTAGCTACAGTGACCATGTAATGGTCACTTCCAGACTGGATTATTGTAACTCTCTCTATGTGGGGCTGCCCTTGACTCTGCGCCAGAAGTTGCAGCTGGTGCAGAACGTGGCAGCATGGGTGTTGACGGTGCAGCTGGTGCAGAACGTGGCAGCATGGGTGTTGATGGTGCAGGCTGACACCTCTGCAGGCTTGCATCCACCCAGTGCTGCGGGAACTGCACTGGCTGCCCTCGAATTCCGGATCCGTTTCAAGGTGCTTGTGCTTACCTTTAAATCCCTATATGGCCAGGGGCCCACATAACTTAGAGACCGCCTCTCCCCATATGAGCCCTGGAGGTCACTGAGGTCCGCAAATCAACATCTCTTAGCAATCCCCGGCCCCAGGGGCGTTCGACTAGCCTCTACCAGGGCCAGGTCTTTTTCGGCCCTGGCCCCTACCTGGTGGAATGAGCTCCCAGTTGAGCTCCGGGCTCTGCAGGATCTATTACAGTTCTGCAGGGCCTGCAAGATGGAGCTCTTCCGCCGGGCCTTTGGTTGAGGCAGCAGACGTCCCTCTTCCCTACTGGCTATCTCCCCTCTTCCCTCCTGGCTATCTCCCCTCCAGTGGCCTGGTCCCCATCATTGGGGCAGTGCTGAATTTTTAAATAAGCTGATTGACATTGGAGCGAACTGCCGCACGGTATTTTAGGGTTTTATTGTTTTAAATTGTTCTAATGGTTGCTGTAATGTTATTACTGTAAAATGCTTGTAAACTGCCCTGAGCCTGCCCGTGGGGAGGGCGGTATACAAATCAAATCAATCAATAAATAAATTAAATCAGCTCCCTGTTCACTAGTTGCGAACCAAACTGGTAAGTGTTCAAATATCCATTGTCCCGATTGAAGAGGCAATCTGCAAGCCAGAGACCGAAATATCCTGATAGGTCCCAAGTGTCATGTGACCTGACCTCCCCAGGCTCCACCCCCCAAATCTCCAAGTATTTCCCAACCCAGAGCTGGCAGTTCTAACTACAGTGCAGCTGGCTTCCTACGTTTGTGTGTTCTCATGCAGCCCAATGGAAGAAGAAGAGGAGGAGGAGGAGGAGGAGGAGGAGTTGGTTTTATACTCCACTCTTCACTACCCGAAGGAGTCTCAGAGTGGCTTACAATTGCTTTCCCTTCCTCTCCCCACAACAGGCAACAGTCTTCCTCAGATGTAATCCAATATTTAAAGGAGGTTGTCAGCTTCTTAAATCCAGCTCAGCATTGTAAATTCTTAATTACCTTCATAATATCCTGGAATTTTAGAAAAGCAATGTAAATCCCCAGCATGGAGACCACCAGTATGCTTCCGGGCCCCTGCTTCTCCCCAAAGTGAAGAGCCAATCGTGGCTTTCTTACATTTCATGGAAGCAGCAGAGGCTTCAAAACAGTCCAGGAGGTATTGTCACGACAGGTATCGCCTTTGTGTCTGCAGGGAGCATCCATCTGGAAATACCTACCGCCATCACTTGAGGGTGTTTGGCTTTGGAACCCTGCAACATGTGACTGGCTCTCGCCTCCATGGCAGCCATTTTTGTGGCCTCCCACGCCTCCTTTCGGCAGCCATTTTGCGGCGGTGCCCCATATCTGGTTCAAAATCACAGAAGTGCCCACAGGTTCGACCAAGTTGGGGGGGTGTTTCCTGTTCTAGAGCTAGCTAAAGAGGCTCGCACAGCGGTATTTGTTTGCTTAAAACATTTTTATCTTGACTTTCCACCCAATTAGGGCCCTCCAGGTTTGGATGACTTGAAGATCTTTGTCAGAGCCCAGATGTCTACTGTTCTGTAGTACTACATGCTTCCTTGGGAGCCAGAGAGACAACAGTTCAGAAATACAATACAGCAAAGCCTCAGTTTGGAAGCCGGATGAAAGGAGGAATATTTTTGCAGCTCCCAGCAGATGTGGTTTGCTGGGGGGGTCGGACTTCTGCTGTTTGCAGATTAGCACTAGACAGCATGCTAGACTGCGTGGGTGTCTGCCTGTTCAACATGTGTATTTGTAAATAAACATATATTGCAGGCACACAGCACGCCCGCGGTGTGCTCTCTCCTCACAAGAAAACAGCAACAATAGCAGCCACCCTGGAAACTCCCCACTGCACACGCAAAGCAACATGAAGGAATAACAAAAGAGTATGCCTCTGGGTACGTGCAGGGTGCTCCCTCCCTGAGACCTACACATCTAAGATTTATGAGGTTACAAGGCCTGTGCTCCCTGCCCCTCTCCTTTAAAAACAAACCAAAGCCATTATCACTGCCTCCAGCCTTTGGTCACACACCCGAGTGCCAAGTACCAGGCAGAGAAAGAATCAGTCAAAAGCGATTATTCCTGCCTCACATTTACACTCACGGGTAGGTAGATTCTGGTGGGTAGCCATGTTGGTCTGACGCAAGTTTGGTGTAGTGGTTAAGAGCATGGAGTTTAACCTGGGAGAACTGGGTTTGATTCCCCTTGCCTCCACATGCAGCCAGCTGGGTGACCTTGGGTCAGTCACAAGTTCTCTCAAAGCTGTTCTCTCAAGGGCAGTTCTCGAAAGAACTCTCTTAGCCCCACCTCCCTCACAGGGTGTCTGTCATGGGGAGGGGAAGGGAGAGGAGATTGTAAGCCACTCTGAGATGCCGAGTGAAGGGCAGGGTATAAATCCAATCTCTTCTTCTTCAACAGAACAAAGTTTTTTGGGAGGGTATTTTGTGTGTGTGTGTGTGTGTGCGTGCGCACTTGCGAGCCTGGAAGACATGGTGACTTCTGGTGACCCCTACTGGGGGTGGGATGTTTCAAAGAGGTGGCTTTGATATTACCTGCCTCTGCATCCCGAACCTGGTATTCCTTGGAGGTCACCCTTCCAACTACTTGCCAGGGTCTGCTCTGCTTTGCTTCCTAGATCTGAAGAGATCGAGCTTGCCTGGGCTATCCAGTTCAGGGTACAATAGAACAAAGTTTGAGTCCAGTTGCACCTTCAAGACAAACAAAGTTTAATTCTGAGTATAAGCTTTCATGTGCACGCACACTGATGAAATGAGCATACACACAAAATCTTATACCCAGAATTAAACTATGTTGGTCTTAAAGGTGCCAGCGGACTCAAACTTTGTTCATGGGAACAGTCCGTCTTGGCCTGGCAAGATAGTAAAGCAGCCTGGTTAGCCCTCGGGAAAGCCAGCTTGGGATGAAAAGGCTAAAAGGTCTTCCTCCGGATGTGGCTTGTTGTCAGGAGAGCAGGGCTCAGTCCACTGGTGCAAGGGGCCAAAGGCAACAAGGTACAGTGGTTAGAATGTTGGACTAGGATCTGGGAGACCAGGGTTCGAACTGTCATCCAGCCAGGAAAGCTTGTAGAGTGACTTTGGGCTCAGCCTCACCCTAACTCACCCTGCAGGGCTGTTGTGAGCATAAATGGGGGAAGGGAGAACTGAGTGTGCCACCCTGAGCTCCTGGAAGGAAGTGGGGGATGGAAATGTGACAGAAAGATGGATGTGTTTTCCTCAGAAGTCAGATACGAGCTCAAATGCCCTGGAGAAAGCCCCGGGAAGGCAATGCCTAATATCAAGACAGGCAACAGGTTCCTTGGGGAGGAGTAAACTCCTATAGACTAGGGCAGGGGTGTCGAACTAATCCGTTATGAGAGCTGCATGTGACATAAATGAGACCTTGCCGGGCCAGGCCATGTGTGTCACAAAATGTAATGCCAGGTAGCAAAGATATAAACTTTATAAAGGACACAAACACAAAGGGATTTTTTAAACTTAAAAACATGCTTGAAACAGTAGCACTCTTGCAATATTTTGTTCTGATAACTGACACCTCTTGGTCTGAATTATTGCATCAAAATGTCTGTGCCGTTGCAATCTTGAGTATGCTGTTCAGGTGTGTATCTGTAAGCTGCAAACCTACGATGACACAGCAGCAGCAGAACTGGAAGAAGAAGCAGAAGACAGCCAGTTCCACTGCAAGCCTGATAGAAGCCCTCTGGGGGCTTGATCTGGCCCCCGGGCGGGCCGCATGTTTGACACCCCTGGGCTAGGCTAAGCATGCTCACAGCTGATGATTTCTTCAGACTAGGTATGCTGCAGATTCTGCCATTAACATGTTCTACAGTCAAACATACCATGTCTGAAGGTATCAATCAGCTGCAAACCAATCACGTAACCTCTTTGGTTCATGCTACCCAGCTGTGAATACCTAATCAACAGGTTTGCATCAGGTTTTTGCAAAACTGTACGTGTGCAAAGACGCTGCAAATTCAAACCCCTCAGCAGCCATTAGCATCTTTACAAATTACTTAAACACTAAAGGGCAGGATTTCATTAAAATGCAGCATTTATTTACACTAAAGGGCAGGATTTCATTAAAATGCAGCATTTATTTACGACTGATTTGTGATTAATTTGTCTATTTATTTTTTTATTATTTTTTATTTCATTTATACCCCGCCCTCCCCAGACGCGGTCTATATAAACAACTGCATGTGAGCGGAGTAGTTATGCAGCGACGATGGAGGGGCAATAGAACTCAGAGTCAGGTTGATGTAGTGGTTAAGAGTGGAGGACTCTATTCTGGAGAACCAGGTTTGATTCCCCACTTCTCCTCCACATGATTCTCCCAGAGCTCTCTCAGCCCCACCTACCTCACAGGGATTACATCTGAGGAAGACTATAAAGTTGAAATGAGTTCACAACCAGGTGCTCATCATGTTGGACTATGTGTACTTTTTTGGAATATTGTATAAGTAAGAATGTTGGACAAATTGTTGCAATGTAAAAGCAATGTAAATCTTATAAATGTTGTTCATATCACAGAGTTTGCTTGTGGTTTTTTCCTGTGGATATCTGTGATCCCTTTTGTTTTGTTTTGTGCAGTCTGGATTGTGCCTGTCAACCGAGAGTGGGTAGATGGGGGAGGGGGGGGTGTAGTCTTGGACTTAGTAGAGTCTTGGCCCTTTCTGGAGTCTGTAAGACCAGTCAGCACAATTCCATTTCCCGTCCTGTTTTCCTTGAAGAGCAGATTTCTGTGGCCACCCATCTGCCTATTTGGATGTTGGAGCGTTATGTTTGTGCTTCTGCTCCTTCTGTGTTCTTGATTAATTGTTTCAATTAAGAGCCTCAGCCAGTCGCACAGTTCGGTTGGAACAACAAAGACAGCAAAAAAAAAGTGAAAGAAATTAGAATACTGTGAGGAGACATTTTGAGATCCGAGGCAGAAAATCCAAATGGCAATCTGCACTCAGGAGTAATGAACAGAGAGCGTGGGTCCCATTCGTTTTAATAAAGTGGTGCAGGAGAATATTCTGAGAAGTTGTGCCCTGTGAATTGGCTTGCTTCTCCTCCCACGGTGCCAGCGCTTCATGGCATCCAAAATCTGCTGCCCAAGACATCTTCTCTTGTATTTGTGCCCTGATGCAGCCAAGCGATGACCCTTTGGGGCACTGAACAAGGCAGAGATTGTCTTGGCATAAGAGTCCATCAAGAAGTAATGGGGAGGGAGCATCTGGAAGCCCAAGGTAGCCAGGACTGGGTTAGGCTGTTCAGGACTTGAGACAGCTCCCAAGGAAGAAGGCTGTCGCATCAACGGAGCTATTTGTGCCTATGAGAGAGAAGTTGCAGCCAAAAAACTGAGTAAGGAGAGGATTTGTAACGTCTACATGAATTCTGCTCTGAGGAAGTGTATGGTAACAGGTGTTTGAGCAAGCCTGTCTGCAGAGCTGTGGCGTTTCATGCTACTTGGATATAAGAAAAAGAAAGACACTAAGAACATTTTATTGGCGATTGCACTTTATCTGCATTGGATGACGCTGGAGGTGAAGAGCACCAGGCAATAGAAGGAGGAGGAGGAGGAGATTGGATTTATACCCTGCCCTTTGCTCAGAGTCGCAGAGCAGCTTAGAAACTCCTTTCCCTTCCCCTCCCCACAACAGACACCCTGTGAGGTAGGTGGGGCTGAGAGAGCTCTTTCGAGGACTGCTCTCGAGAGAACAGGTCTGACAGAACTATGGCTTGCCTGAGGTCATCCAGCAGCTGCAAGTGGAGGACTAGGTCATTGGATTATTCTTACTGTGAAGGATATGTCTGTTCATGTGATTTCACAGAAATGTGTTAATATGTATCAAACATTTGAAAAATTGAATTGACTTTTCGTAATTATATCATGGTTGTTGTTGTTTATTTTTCACTTCCTCCCAGGAGGTCAGGGCAGCAAATATATTTCTCCCTTCCCCATTTTAATCCTCATAATAATCCTGGGAATAGATGAGAGTGATTGACCCAATGTCACCCTGAAAGCTTTCCTGGCTGGGGGTGGATTTAAATCCAGGTCTCACACATCCTAGTCTGGCTTGCTAACCATGATATCACACCGGTTCTGGCCCTTTGTATCCCCGGTCTGAGCCCTGGCACCCCGACAACAACCTGCCATGGGATCATTCGGACAGAAGACCCTTTAGAACCTTCTCCAACATATTAATCGCTACTTCACATCTCAGGCCTGTCCCTTAGTCGACAGTGAGTAGAGTCTGAAATGGGCAGAAAAGTGACTTGGAACCTCACATTCCAGCTTCGAAGTTGTCTCCAGATACACCCTCTTTCTTCTCTGCTGGGTGTTTACAAGGGAGCAAGGAGCCTTGTGAGTATGCTGTATGGAGTCTGGACCTTTGCTTGAAGAGGCTGAAACCTTGGCCTCAGCAGTGAAACCAGATAATTCAGCACCTTTCTTCTGGATAGCCCACAGAATATCCTTCCTCAGATGGTACCTGAGGCCAGCTGCCTGTGGTGCAGTCTCATCCATAAAGGGTCCTTGGCTTCAGAACTGCTGTGAGGTATCAGGGTTGTGGGAGCCTGAAAGTAGGTCCAGAGGCAGGAATCAGGGCAGTTCCAGCCCATGTAGTTATTTTCAAGGGTGGGCCTGACGCACCTAGTTATAAGAAGAAGAAGAAGAAGAAGAAGAAGAAGAAGAAGAAGAAGAAGAAGAAGAAGAAGAAGAAGAAGAAGAAGAAGAAGAAGAAGAAGAAGAAGAAGAA
>NW_015167057.1:552275-568475 GCF_001447785.1 Gekko japonicus | reverse complement strand
AGGAGGAGGAGGAGGAGGAGAAGAGATTGGATTTATACCCCACCCTTCACTACCCCAAAGAGTCTCAGAACGGCTTACAAACTCCTTTCCCTTCCCCTACCCACCACAGACACCCTGTGAGGTAGGTGAGCTCTGACAAAAACTGCTATTTTTCAAGGACAGCTGTGCCAGAACTATGGCTTGCCCAAGGTCATCCAGCAGGTGCAAGTGGAGGAGTGGGAAATCAGACCCGGTTCTCTCAGCTTAGAGTCCACAACCACGGCACCAAAGTCTCATTTTGAGACTTTGTTTGACCTTTTGATTTGGGATAGGAGTTTCACCATTTATATGATTAGATTGCCTGAAACAATAGAAATACTTAGAAAATTAAATTCCAGCTTGATTTTATATTGTCTGTTAATCAGAAGGTTCTTTATTTTGTATCTGGGGCCTGCTGTTACTGGTCTGGTGGAGCCTGGAGATCTCTCAGAATTACGAACAATCTCCTGACTACGAAGATCAGTTCCACGGGAAGGAATAGCAGCTTTGGAGGATGGGCTCTATGGCATTGCGTCTCTATTGTGCTCCTTCCTCTTCTCAAACAATAACCCTTCCCAGGCATCACCCCCAAATATCCAGGGATTTCCCAAGTCAGATGTGGGCTGCCCTAACTAGGGTGGATTGCTAGCAGTGGTCTCATATGAGACGTGGGGCAAACCTTGTTGTTGAGTGAGAATTTCACCCTTTGGTAGGGGCCATAACTGTCAAGAACAGGGGTGTCAAACATGCAGCCCGGGGGCCGGATCAGGCCCCTGGAGGGCTTGATCCAAGGGGTAAAAGGAGTACTGAAGGATGATAGGGAAATGGCTGAGAAGCTAAATGCATTTTTTGCCTCCGTCTTCACTGTGGAAGATGAGAGGTGCTTGCCCACTCCAGAGCCGCTGAGTTCGGGAGGGGTGTTGAAAGACCTGAGTCAGATTGAGGTGACGAGAGAGGAGGTCCTAAAACTGATAGACAACTTAAAAACTGATAAATCACCAGGCCCAGATGGCATACATCCGAGAGTTCTGAAAGAACTCAATTGTGAACTTGTGGATCTCCTGACAAAAATATGTAATCTCTCCTTAAAACCAGCCTCCATTCCTGAGGACTGGAAGGTAGCTAATGTCACTCCCATCTTTAAAAAAGGGTTCCAGAGGAGATCTGGGAAATTACAGGCCAATCAGTCTGACGTCGATACCGGGTAAATTGGTGGAAACCATTATTAAGGAAAGAATTAGTAGGCACATAGATGAACAAAACCTATTGAGGCAGACTCAACATGGGTTCTGTAAGGGAAGATCTTGTCTCACTAACCTGTTAATGTTCTTTGAGGGGGTGAACAAACATGTGGACAAGGGGGATCCAATAGATATTGTTTACCTTGACTTCTAGAAAGCTTTTGATAAAGTTCCTCATCAAAGGCTCCTAAGTAAGCTCAAAAATCATGGGATAAAAGGACAAGTCCTTTTATGGATCAAAAACTGGCTAATTAATAGAAAACAGAGAGTGAGTATAAATGGGCAGTTCTCCCAGTGGAGGGGTGTAAGCAGTGGGGTACCACAGGGATCAGTACTTGGTCCACTGCTTTTTAACTTGTTCATTAATGATTTGGAGTTGGGAGTAAGCAGTGAAGTGGCTAAATTTGCGGATGATACGAAGTTGTTCAGGGTGGTGAAAACCAGTGAGGATTGTGAGGCACTCCAAAGGGATCTGTCAAAGATGGGCGAGTGGGCGTCAACATGGCAAATGGGGTTCAATGTGGCCAAGTGCAAGGTGATGCACATTGGAGCCAAAAATCCTAAATATAAATACACATTGATGGGGTCTGAACTGGCAGAGACTGATCAAGAGAGAGATCTTGGAGTTGTAGTAGATAACTCACTGAAAATGTCGAGACAGTGTGTGACTGCAATAAAGAAGGCCAATGCTATGCTGGGGATTATTAGGAAGGGTATTGTAAACAGATCAGCCAATATCATAATGCCGCTATATAAATCAATGGTGCGACCTCATCTGGAATACTGTGTGCAATTCTGGTCACAGGACGTCCTTCTTCACCCAAAGAGTGATTAACACTTGGAATTCACTGCCACAGGAAGTGGTGGTGGCTACAAGCATGGACGGCTTCAAAAGGGAATTAGATAAGCATATGGAGCAGAGGTCCATCAGTGGCTATTAGCCACAAGGTATAGATAGGGACTCTGGGGCAAGTGATGCTCTGTCATCTTGGTGCTTGGGGGGGTCAACAGTGGGATGGCTTCTAATGTCCTGGCCCCACTGGTGGACCTCCTGATGGCACTGGTATTTCTGGCCACTGTGGGATACAGAGTGTTGGACTAGATGAGCCATTGGCCTGATCCAACATTGGCATCTCTTATGTTCTTATGTTCTTATGTTCATCAGGCCTGCAGTGGAACTGGCCATCTCCTGCTTCCAGTTCTGCTGCTGCTGCTTCATCATAGCTTTCTTCGCCAGACTCTCTCAATTACTCAGCCATTTCATGTTTTCCCCTGGGTCCTAGACTTAGAACATGAGATTTCTGTGGTGAATGTCAATAAATCAAAAGTAGGTTTGCAGTTTACAGAGCTAATGTTTTAAGCATGTTTTTATTTTAAGTTAAAAAAAATCTTTGTGTTTGTGTCCTTTATTTTATTAAGTTTATCTCTTTGCTACCTGGCATTACATTTTATGACACACATGGCCCGGCCCAACAAGGTCTCATTTATGTCAATTCTGGCCCTCATAACAAATGAGTTCGACACCCCTGGCCAAGAAGATAGTTGACAAGGGAGAAGATGCTTTTTACACCGAATAGCATTCTTGGGTTGCCTGTGTGAAAGGTGGCATCCAGCAGTTGCAAGTACTCTTCCGGGAATACCTGGTCGATCTAACTTCATTATGCTCTGATGCAAATTTTTGTTGGGTGTGAACGAATCCCTCATAAGGGCGGCACATTTTATCTGTTTTGAACCATTTTTAAGTTTCCTCTTTTGTAAGATGCATTTTTTTAAAACTGAAGATTAACAGTTAGGTTAAGGAAGAAGAGAGAATCTAACCTTCCTCAGAAGCTCTGGTAAATATCTCTCTCCTCTGCCCCTTCAAATATTTCAAGGCCCTTTGGGCTTTTGTAAATGGCTTGTGTGTCCCAGTTTGAGCTCCTTTTCTCAAAGCTAAACATGCTTGTATTTTTTTTCCTTCTCTCCCCCCACCCTCATCCTGCATTCCCTTCATGTGTCTTGTGGACAGACTGTGAGAATAGAAAGAGGTGACATTTGTTGAATCAATTATGTATGATGTACTCATGCCCCGGTCTTCCACTCCGCAGCCGTCCCCTCTTGGGCATAGAAATGGCACGAGATCAGTGTTTTGTGTCTGCACCGGCTTCCTGCTCAGCATTTTGCACAAAGGCGCACGCCTTCATTGCACAAGATAAATAAATGACCCCAGCTTATGATAGGTCTTATACCAAAAATTTATTTACCTCCAGCTTTAATAATCTCTCTTACACTTATTCACACTAGGTGTCCACCTAGCACATTAGCTGATGAGTCAGGCCTTGTGAGACGAATTTAAATGGACATTAAGCCTGATTTGGAGAGGAGGATACATTCTTAGACGTGTCTTCATTAAGTGAAGCAAGCAAGCACACACACACGCACGGACACACACACGCACAGTCAGATCCGGGAAGGGATACAACATCCAACCAGATATACACTCTTACACATCTGATGACATGAGCTCCAAAACGTGCTAGTCAGGCCAAATGACTGCATACCTTTAAGAAGAAGAAGAAGAGGAGGAGGAGGAGGAGGAGGAGGAGAAGTCAGATTTATACCCAGAGTCTCCGAGTGGCTTACAATCTCCTTTCCCTTCCTTTCCCCACAACAGACACTCAGTGAGAGACGTGGGGCTGAGAGAGCTCTTTCAAGAACTGCTCTTAAGAGAACACATTGTCCCTGACAAGGCAATTCTATTTGCACTCTTAGGACCTAAACTGGAAGGTACGTAATATTTCCAGTTCATACAACAACTTCTGACACAAGGCCAGATTTGTAGCCCCAAACATTCCAATTTTGGTTCTATTTTATTTATTTATTTATTATTTATTGTTAATTTCCTTACATGTGTTACAGGGACTCTGTTGCTTGTTATATTTTGCACTATTTGACCTCTGAAGAAGGCTCTGGTGAGCCGAAATGCGTCAGGTCATACACTGTTCTCTTTTGTGTGTATTTGTAACTTTGTACATTTTATAAGGCTTTATTTGGGCCCCTACTAGGTTTTTATATGTCTTTGTAATAAACACTCTTTTGTACACTTACTTATGTTTTTAGCTTTTGACTCTCAATTAGTTTTCTAAACTTCCTTTGGAGGTTTGTGTTTTATTGGTTTAGATTCCCCCCCCCTCTTTTTTTGGGTGACTTTGGAGTGAAGCCTGGGGAGAGGGCGGGGTTTGGGGAGGGGAGGGGCTTCACTAGGGTACAATGCCATAGAGTCCACCCTCCAAAGCATCCATTTTCTCCAGGGGGACTGATTTCTGTCATCTGGAGATCAGTTGTAATATCAGGAGATCTCCAGGCCCCACCTGGTGGTTGGCAACTCTAGTAATCTGGGCCAGAATCTATCCAGCATTTAAATACAAAGGATATTGAAGGGCACCTTAGGGAATTTATTTTAGTGTAAACCTATGCTGAAATAAATAGTGTTTCTCTTTAAGGCACTGCTGGACTCCTCTGTAATTATATCTGACATCTGGCTTCCCGCTGTACAGACAATGGCTCAGTCCTTATTTTTGATTGTCTGATGCAGAGAACAGGTCTAACATAGTGGCTAGAGGTATGAGCAGTGAATGAGGGAACCTCTGGTTCAAATGTCTCTCCATGATCTCCTGAAGCAGCCTTTTAGGCAACCTACTCTCTCTCAGAGCCATTTTGGTGTAGTGGTAAGGAGCGCGGACTCTAATCTGGGAGAACTGGGTTGATTCCCCACTCCTCCACTTGTAGCTGCTGGATGACCTTGGGAAAGCCATTGTTCTGTCAGAGCTGTTCCTGAAAGAGCAGTTTCTGTCAGAGCTCTCTCAGCCCCACCTGCCTCACAGGGTGTCTGTTGTGGGGAGGGGAAGGGAAAGGAGATTGTAAGCTGCTCTGAGACTCCGAGTGAAGGGCGGGGTATAAATCCAACCTCTTCTCTTCTTCTTCTCCACATGCAGCTGCTGGTGCAACCTTGAGTCAGTCATGGCCCTCTAAGCTGAGTTAGTGTAAACAAACTCACAGTTTTTTGCTTCTGTGTCACACATTTTTGTCTTAGCTTAGGAAGGATAGCTCCAGAACAAGCTAATTTATGCAGGAGCCAAATCGCTCACTCACAACTTTAATGCCAGTAGCTCACAAAAAAGAATTAGAGGGAGCATTGGTCATGATGGCTTTCTCAGAGCTATTCTGGAAAAAGCAGTTCTCAAAAGAGCTCTCTCAGCCCCACCTACCTCACAGGGTGTCTGTTGTGGGGAGGGGAGGGGAAAGGAGATTGTAAGCCGCTCTGATACTCCTTCGGGTAGTGAAGGGTGGGGTACAGATCCAATCTCCTCCTCCTCCTCTTCCTCAATATCTGGGTTAGTAATAGTTACCGGGTTGGGTTACAGTTACTGAGATAAGTATACAGAGGTTGCAGGCAGCCACGTAAGAACATAAGAGAAGCCAATGTTGGATCAGGCCAATGGCCCATCCAATTCAACAATCTGTCACACAGTGGCCAAAAATACCAAGTGCCATCAGGAGTGAGGCCGGGACACTAGAAGCCCTCCCACTGTTGCCCCCCCCCAAGCACCAAGAATACAGAGCATCCCTTGCCCCAGACTGAGAGTTCCTATCTATACCTTGTGGCTAATAGCCACTGATGGACCTCTGGTTACCAAATTACACAAAACAGTGCGCAACCATTCTGGTTCTCTAGATCTCTTCATCTGGAGGGATGTAAAGGGGAAGAAGAGGAGGAAGCAGGAGGGAGAGATGTTTTATGCTGAGATCCTTAGGCCTTTAGGCAAGCTTCCAGCGTAGAATGCCAAGGAGGTTACATAGATATAAGGGTGCTTTGTGGAATGGGTGTCAACATGGCCTCCTGGGAAGGAAAAGCAAGCACATCGAAACATCCCGTTGAAAATGTTTACCGTAAAAACCAGTAGTAGATCAAACGTCACACGCCAAAAGCAACATGTGAGCCTCTTAAAAGCTGACAAGTAATCACTGCATTAATTTGCTTTTGTTATTTTATTTACTCAGTTTAGACTCTCCTTTTCGCCCCAGTAGGGACCAAAAGCGGCTTCCAACACTTTTTCCTTCCCCATTTTATCCTCACAACAACCCTTTGAGGTAGGTAAGGGCAAGAGTTGGTGGCTGGCTCAAGGTTCTCATTCTTTTTTTAAAGGTTTTTGTTGAAATTTTAATATCAGATACAAAGTCAAACCAGTGACAATAAACTGTCATATGCCAAATACAGATTGTCACATTACAGAGTTCCAATAAGAAGAATATGTACTTCACAGACTGGGGATTCGAACCTGGGCCTCCCAGATCCTACATAGTCTCACACTCTCACTGCTATACCTCGCTGGCTGAAGAATATACTGGAGATTAATATTAGTCGATAAATGAGGACAAGAGTCGATAAAAACCAAACCGTGGAATGTTTCCTAGTGGTGAGAGAAACCCCATAATTACAGTTCCTTTGCAGGGTCTTATTCCTGCATTTGAAGGAATTAATCTCTCTGTTGGATAAATCCAGATATTCTCAAAGTTGAAAGCATGGGGAAGAGTTCTGGAGGACTAGAAAGCTCACACACCGATTCGTTTTTGGTTCATCTTAATAAATGGTATTATGTGGCTTTTGTTTTTGTTGGAAGAGAAGGCCTTGATGCTCTCTCTTAGCCTCAGACTTCAGAGAGGGGTTTTTACAAGAGAGTCAGGTAGACGGGTACACTGTGGGTTCCTTCCTGTTTCCTCTTCTGCCTCTGTCCCTTTGATGTGCAGACTGATAACTCCTAGGGAAATTGCCTTCTCTCTTCCTTCCGTTCTCTCTCCATCCGCACCCACCCTAGGTAGTTAGAGGAGTTAGATCCTACATCTGTCTAGATATACTGTCTAGATCCTATTACTATGTAGTTCCAGAATAAAAGTTTTCTGATTACTTTGAAACTTACAAGAGGCTCTGTGCAACTTTAGCACACACTCAGAACAAAGAAAGCTTCTGCTATGTTTAGCCAGAATACACTCTGCTACTTTGAGATAGATTCCCTGGCTTACCATACCAGAGAATCTAATTTTTTTTAGCTAATGGACTGGATATAGCCAGCTTTTTAATCAGTCCTCCCAATTGTCCCCCTCAGTACAGTCCCCATCCCATACAGCTTCAGTATATGGCCAGTCCCGTGATCCTTAGCTGGTTGAATCTTACCCCAATATGTGCTAGTCACCAAGGCTGAGACCCAGCATATGTGAAGCAGTAATAAAGAAAAGAAGGGCCATGGGGGCTGAAAAGTAGGCAGACAGAGAGTGATTTCAGCTTAGCGTACTTTATTAGATCAGGAACAAGACAACTTTAGCCAGCTCACAGACCGGCTTATATTCCCCATGAAACCGCCACCCATAACACACCCCTACTTCCCAATAGGTTATTTACAGTGGCCGAGAGTTCCATAGGCTCTCGGCCGGGAACCTAGCCCCCTGATTGGTGCGGGCTAGGATCCGCATAGTCCATTGTCTTTTTGAGCGAAGCTCGACGTTGGCGCTTGACCGCGCGGAGCCCAAGCTGGCCACGCGGTCTGAGCTGAATGTATTACAGTGGCTCAGAGGTTAAGACGCTGAGCTGCCGACCGCAAGGTCAGCAGCTTAGCAGTTCAAGACCCGAGTGCCACATGATGGAGTGAGCTCCCATCTCTGGTCCCAGCTCCTGCCAACCTAGCAGTTCGAAAGCAAGAAATTGCAAGTAGATAAATAGGTACCGCTTAGGTGGGAAGGTAACAGCGTTCCATGCACCTCGGTGTTTAGTCATGCCGGCCACATGAACACGGAAATGTCTTCAGACAGTGCTGGAAACGGAGATAAGCACTGCCCCCTAGAGTCAGATTCGACTGGCTTTTGAGAAAGGGAAACCTTTACCTTTACTTAATAAAAAAAGCATTTCTGAGTGTGTGCATAGTGCTTTGCCTTTGCCCATATGCTTAGGATCAAGGTTCAAGGGCTTCTGGGGTAGGCAGTTTAGCTTTGTGGCAGAGTTGGTCCCATCTCTCCCCTTTCTTGGAAATTAACCAAGGTTGGGAGCTGCAAGAATTAGGATTAAATGTGGTTTAAATTGGTAGCTGTGAACATGAAGAGGTTTATTCAAGATCGACCCAGGATGATCACATTCAGTCACAAGTCCTCAAGAGTCGCTTCAACAATTTTTCATCAAGTCTGTAAGCATTAAATGCAGAAAAATCCAGTGATGGACACTCATCACCGACACCCAAGTGTGTGAACTGGTATACTCAAAAACCATTGCATCTGAAATGATACAGAAGTTCTGATATCTGTAGTGGCCCCTTTGGACACAGTACAGCCATCAGGGAATGAATAGGTATGTGTGAACCAGGCCTAAAGCACCTTACAAAGGCTTCATGTCTCCCATGTGTTGGGTCAACAGATGAGTTCTGGAAGCTCCATGCTGGGAAATGAATTCCCAGGTGTACATGGGCCTGACCAAAACTGGCCCACAGTGTCCAGGGAGAAGGAACGTATGCCTCCTCCATCAAAGAGTCATTAGATGTCCCACTTGGGAAAGTTGCATGTAGCCACCAGTACAAGCAAGTTTTGCCAGTGGGAAAAACAGCAGCTCCCTAGAGCTATTCCAGATTTGCAAAATGGCAAGGGGGAAGGTTTAAGTCTCCTCTCCCTGTTCTGTGGCCCAATCCAAACAATTCCTACAGATGCCTGTGAATAAAGTTTCCAGCATGGAACTCCTAACAACAAGACAAGCACATTGTAACGTGTACATATATATGTATCTATATATCTAATTCTGAAGTCGCCCCCTGGTGTGCGGATACCTAAATCCGCGCACCGGAGGAACCTGGGGGGAGGGAGAGTTTTGTGCACACGTGGGGCGATCCCCAGGTGTGCACAAAAATCAGAAACCCTGTAAAAATATCGGGGGGGATGTTTAAATCCCCCCAAAACTGACAGAGCGTCCCCTGCACATGCACAGGGAATGCTCTGCGACCTCCCTCGGCACCGCTTCGGGGGGAAGAGATCAGCGAGGCGAGCGGCAAGCCGGGAGGGGGGGGAGAGCAGCCCTCACTTCGGAGCCGGGGGGAGGGAGAAAGAGCAGCGAGGGCCGCGGCTCGCTGCTCGGCCCTTGCTTCGGAGCCGGGAGGGGAAGGCCAGGGAGGGAGGGGGGTGGTGGGGGAGGATACGGGGGAGGAACCGGCAGGTGGGGGGGACTTACCTCCTCCTCCTGCTTCCTCCTCTGCCTCATGTGTGGAGGTCCCTCCCCCCCGCGAGTATTGCGGGTCCCGCCCCTTGTTTTTAGTATATTTTTATTCCACCCTTCCTCTAAGGATTTTGGAGCAGCATGCATAGTTCTCTTGTCCATCATTCTCTTGTCTCTCCCGCTATGGACCCCAGAGAACTTTGTGTTCTTCTTCAGACCAACATCTGCGGGTGATCCCGAGCCCAAAGGATGTCTGCTTAGCCTCGACCAGAGCCCGGCTCCAGCCTGGTGGAACAGTCTCCCAACTGAGATGGGGGCCCTGTGGGTCTTACAACCATTCTGCAGGGTCTGTAAAACAAAGCTGTTCTGCCAGGCCTTTGGTTGAGGCGACAGACACCATATTAGATCACCCCTCCCCCCGCCCTACCCACCTGCCCTATTCTCCTATTCACCTACTCTATCCACTGTATGGCTCAGAGGTTAAAATGCTAAGCTGCAGACTGGAAGGTCTGTAGTTCGGCAGTTCAAGTGCCGCGGGATGGAGTGAGCTCCCATCTCTGGCCCCAGCTCCTGCCAACCTAGCAGTTTGAAAGCAAGAAATTGCAAATAGATAATTAGGTACCACTTTGGTGGGAAGGTAACAGCGTTCCGTGAACCTCAGCATTTAGTCATGCCGGCCAGATGACCACCGAGACATCTTCAGACCGCACTGGCTCTTTGGCTTGGAAACAGAGGTGAGCACGGCCCCCTAGAGTTGGACCCGACTGGCTTTTGAGCAAGGGAAACCTTACCCACTATATGAGGTAGAGGTGTTTTTTGTATGGACTGATGGGGATTTGGCCACTTGCTAATAACCAGTGCACTTCTGCATACATACAAAGGAAAATCTCTGAGAGCTGGAGTAGTGGTTAGGAGCGCGGACTCTAATCTTGGAGAATCTGGTTTGATTCCCCACTCCTCCATATGCAGCTGCCGGTGGGACCTTGGGTCAGTTACAAGTCCTTTCAGAGCTGTTCTCTCAGGAACAGTTCTCAAAAGATCTCTCTCAGCTCCACCTACCTCACAGGGTGGGAAGAGGGAGGGAAAGGAGATTGTAAGCCGCTCTGAGACTCAGAGAAGGGCAGGGTATAAATCCAATCTCTTCTCTCTCCTTCATTTCTGAGAGCATTTTAATTACGTTTTGTATAGAAATGAGTCTTATATTTTATAGGATTATGTTTTAATCTTTTAAATTGTATATCTATGTGTTGTGAGCAGTGTTCCCTCTAAGCTGAGTTAGTGTGAGCTAGCTCACAGTTTTTTAGCCGCCAGCTCTCAGATTTTTGTCTTAGCTCAGGAAGGATGGCTCCAGAGCCAACTAATTTATGCATTAGCCAAATTGCTCGCTCACAACTTTAATGCCAGTAGCTCACAAAGTAGAATTTTTGCTCACAAGACTCCGCAGCTTAGAGGGAGCATTGGTTGTGAACCTCCCTGAGCCTACATACAGGGTAGGACGGGATATAAATAAAATAAAATAAATTTTATCTTCACAGCCACAACCCTGCGAGGTAGGGAAGGATGAGAGAGTTGACTGGCCCAAGGTCGCTAGCCAGTTTCATGGTAGGCTGGGGATTTGAACCCGGCACTCCCAGATCCTAGTCCGACACTTTTGATTCACTCATTCATTTATAGTCTGTCTTCCTTGCTGAGTCTCAAAGCAGATTACAGCTAAAAGCAAGGTAAGAGCAGTGTAATACATCCAAACAGCAGCACTAGAGCACAGTACACTAAAGTACTAATACACACAATAAAGCAGGGATTACAAGACTGGAGAACAATGCAGTGAAATGTTTTATTCCATACAGTAAACAGCGGAATAAAGCCAGGCTACGAAATTAAGAAAATGGAGCAATAGAAACTGTCTTAAGATGTACGATAGAATGACACTAAGTGTACATAATGAAGCACAGGGAAATCTAGTGGTATACATGCACATGGGGGGTGGGTTTCAGAGTTGCAAACCGCATTTTGTTGAATAAACCCAGAATGCTAACCTACTGCTGTGGGAGTTGCAATGAATTAAATGGTTGAAGTTTCCAGCAATAAAAGACCCACAGGGCAAGAAACAACCGAGATGCCAACTTCAGTGCTGGGATCCCATCAGGTGCTGTGTTGGCGACTTCCCGGCCCTGCCACCGCCGTTCTTAGGAGGCTAACCCGGAGAAGAGGAATCCAGGGTGCATCCCTGCCAGGGAATTGCATTATTCCATTTGACATCCCCCCCTTCCTCTGCTCGCTTCCAGCTGCTACTCTGCTGTGGTGGCTGCCGCTGCTGCTGCTTTCACTGGGCTGCCCAATCTGTCGTAATGCCATTAGCCACGCTCCGGCAGCGGGGCAGACAAAGGGGGCAGCCAAAGCCGATTTGATGCTGATTTAAATAACAATAAAGATTACTGGGGGCTTTGCACAGATGAGTCTCTTCTGCTTTCAGTCTGGCTCCAGCACAGGGCCGATGGCAAACAGAGCAGAGAGCTGGGAAAGAAAGGCGTTAGCAGGGTTGCTAGCTCTGCCTTGGGGGAATTCTTGGAGAATTGGAGGTGGTGCCTGCAGAGGGTGCTCAGCAGACATGTGAGGCCATCGACTGCCCCCCCCCAAAAGAAAACTGCCACTCCTTGCAGTGGAACTCTTCCTGTAGTGTGGAGATCAGTTGTAATTCCGGGAGAACTCCGGGCCCCACCTGGAGGTTGGTAAGCCTAGTTGGGTGGTTTTTCCAACTTGGGGGAAGGGTCTCCAAAGTTTCTCCCGTGAGATAGCTTTGCAACGGCAGACATTTTGCCCAGCAGCCCACTCTGCTGTTGGTGTTATTCCTTTGCAACACAAAGCTGCAGAGGTGCATAAGGTGCATGTAGGGTGCATTGTCTGTCTGCTGGGACACCAGGTGAATCTTTCAGCCTGGGTTCCACAGCATGTTCTGATAGCATCCCCACAACTATGCACCACTGGATGTAAAGGAAATCAGGACTCACAGGAAGTTCTTCAGTCGCAGTCCTGGAACAATGGCACCATTACTGTGTCACCAATTCAGTGGTAATAGTAAAATCAGACTTCCGGTTTGTGGATCAGCGATGGTGGTCGTTCTCCCCGGACTTCGGGGGAGTGACTCACACACCAGTGGTATGGAGGGGTGCTACGTTAAGTAGCACTCAAATGGAGCCCTTGTGATAGGCTCCAGGCCATAGGGCTTTTGAGGGGCAGCCTCTTCAACGGCTAAATGCTGGAGAATTGAGGCTTCCCTCCGCCCTGACGATCCTGCCACTGTGTGGCCCTCAGGCACAAGCTGATTCAACTGGGACAAGTGCTGGAGATCGAGTGGAATATCGATTACTGTGAGCGAGGTCAGAGAAATGACCGACAATGAACGTGAGTTCAAAATAAGCAGAATATTTTAAAAGCGAACTACCCCCACATGGGAAAAGTGGAGCGCAAAGAGGGACGCCTCTTATGCGAACGGACAGATAAGCGTAACGAAGGGGGCAGGGGGGGAAACAAGCAGCGATTTTGTTTTGAGAGACTTACTTGAGTGCTGACATCAAGGTGACAATTTTTTGAGTCCGCGAGAAGCGGTTTGGAATCGTAAACATTCGTATAAAATGGCGGCCTCGCAAAGAAAGTTTAAAGCGAAACCAGCAGGTAGTCAGAGCCCAAAACTGGAAGAGGGAGCAGACGTCATGAAAATGTTAGTGGATATGCTCAAGCCGGTGATGGAGCAACTCGATGGTATTAACCAGCAACTGACTTCGCTGAATCAAAACTTTGCATCCCAGCAGCTCCAACTGGCAGAAAAAGCAAAGAAGGTGGAGCATACAACTGAGAGAATTAAAGAGATAGACACCACAAACAAGAAAATGAAGAAAAGAATGGGGGAAGTTGAAGCAAAACAAAACTTCCAAGAAAACCATTTGTTACAGCTACAAATGGAAAAAGCCAATATGATTCTCAGGTTCCAGGGAGTTCCTGAATCAGCGAAAGAGGATCTGAGGAAGTTGCTCAGCGAGATCATTGCTCCAGCAATAGGCTCAACAGCGGATGAAGTAGTAAAAGAGATGGAGACTGCTTATAGGGCATACTCCAATTATATTAAAAAAAATAGCCTGCCTGGAGAAATTGTGGTTAGATTCTCAAGAAGACAGGCTAGAGATGCTATTTTAAAAGTGACCTCAGCAACTCCACTGAAAATGGGGAATATAAACATTAAAACTTTAAAAGACATTCCATTTGAAATTCGCCAAAAGAGGAAAAGCTATAAGGACTTAATTTCTTTTCTTCAAACCAATGGAATTTTTTACAGGTGGGCGATCCCAGAGGGTGTCATCTTTAAAATCAATGACAAAAGAGAAAAGATTGACTCAATTTTTAAAGCCAAAGAATTTTTGAGACGCCAGTTGGGATTGGAGTAAGAATCCAAAGATGAAGAATCGAAATCAAGTGACTCCACTACCTCTGGAATGGATGAGGACTCTGCTGTTGTGCAGGCACAACAAAAGTTACATATGATTTCAGAGACAGAAAACCGAAGTAAAGGCAGAAGGACTCTGAAAATTGCCTTTTGAAGCAAATTACAAGAAGATGCTCAGAAAGTTCTCTCACAACAACTAACATACTAACATTGAAGCTGAGACAAACAAGAACTCTACAAGTATATTGTTGTACTAACACTTTTATTAATAACACTTAGTTCAACACGGATATGATCTCCTCCTCTTGGGTTTGTAGTGTAGTGTGGTTATCTATCCTTTATCCTTAGATGTAATCCCCTTCCCTTATATTTTCTTTGTAGTTTTGTAGTCTTATAAAAAATAAGAAAAAATATCCCTCCGGAGATTTAAAAGAAAAGAAAAGTAAAATCTGTTATTTAAAAAGAGGACAGAGGGACACTCCACCGCTTATAGAAATTAAGGAGCTATGGCTGCAGTCACACTGGAGGCTTGCTGTGATCTGGGCATGCCTCTAATTGCACCAGTTAAAAGTGTTGTGGGGCAGACCAACCAGACAGCACACCCTAGGGTGGTTTCCCTGTGCGCTCGTCTGGTGGTCAGGTGTTCACATTCCTGCAGCGCCTCAACCATAGAGAGCACTTCCTGGTCATTTTTGTTTTAATGCAGGCGGGTGCATGTGCATATGCGCATATAGGCAGCAACTACAAAAAAAGAAACCTGTTATGTACATTAACTGCCACCGTGGGTCCGTGGCTACAGTAGGGAGCTTAGCTCCTCTATACAATAGAAACTCAGGATCCTAGTTCCCCCAGCATTCACCAATAGCAACTTTGGCGGGAAATTCAAACCCTCCATCAGGACTGTGGGTGTGCTGGGTGGGTGTGTATATAGTTGGCCTTGCAGGGCCGTTTTGCAGTTCCTGTGTGAAGTACATTGAACGCGTCTTAACGCATATCGTGGTCCAAGTCTTCCATGCGATGAACCCAGTACTTTACTAAAGCAATGGCAGAAATGAATATGTAGGTTCAG
This sequence comes from Gekko japonicus, assembly GCF_001447785.1. Classification (NCBI taxonomy): domain Eukaryota; kingdom Metazoa; phylum Chordata; class Lepidosauria; order Squamata; family Gekkonidae; genus Gekko; species Gekko japonicus. Next base: position 553,485 of record NW_015167057.1, on the reverse strand, counting down.
ATTTCCCTTCCCAGTTCCTTTCGCAGCAGGAGAGTTTCCCCGGTGCCTGATTCCTCTGCTTCCAAAGCGGGACAACATGAGGTGCCGACAACTGGGGCACAGAAGGCAGATATTGTCGTCTGATTGTGCTGTTTAAATACGCAAAGGTAATGCTACTATATCACAGCAAACTGCTTGTGTGACCACAGCCTACGTGTTTGCCAAGAATTACTCTATTGACCTCTAAAGGCACCTTTTAGGTAAAATCCAGTTGAAAAGTGGATTGAAAGTGGATTATTTAGTGTGTGGGATCTCAGCCTTACATTCATTCCAAGCCGTAATGCCCCCTCCAGCGAGAAGGTTCGCGTGGGAAAAGCAAACTTCTGTCTCTGTTCCTGTACAGCCCACAACCCTGCAAGGCTGCTTTTCAGACACTTGAGCTGACCCATCACTCCGAGGCCTGTCGGACTGGGATCTTGGGAGACTCAGGTTCAAATCCCCACTTTGTTATAGAAGCCAGATCTGGGGTGTGATTTCACACAATGCTGTCCTGAGAACAGTCCCGTTAAAATAAAAACGATTGGGTTTTTTTTGTTGAGCCATTGGCTGCAAACCTGCAGAGATGGCGGAGAGCTTCGTGCCCAGCAAAGCCTCCTTCTGGGGCTATTTTCTTTTTTTTATCATCTCTGCAGTCTGAAGAAATTGAAGTCTGAAGGCATAAACTAACCTTCTGCATATTTAAAGAACTCCACGTTGATCAATGAGGGCAGCAATGACCCAGTGCCTCTTTCTCTGAAGGATAGCCCAGGTGAGGCGACCTGTGTGGTGTAATGCTGTTGCCTTTGCAGATTAATAGCAAAAGCGGCACTTTGAAATTGGCATACCACAGGAAACTGTTTTGGAAGTGGCTGGGGAGAGCAAAAGATGCTGCAGGCGGCATGAGCTTGCTTGGGCTCTTCTGTGGGAACATCTCCTGTTCTGCCCCTTGGTCCCAGTCAGGTGGGGAGCTGGATTTGAAGGAAGTGCACCGTGCTGTGTGCATGCTCAGAGAGGGGTTCTTCTTCTGGTGTACAGAAAAAAAGCTCAGCTGACTGCAGCCATTTAAGTGAGTAGGAGAGGCTCAGAAGATTCCCAGAGTCTGTCTCTATAAAGAGGAGTGGTTGCTGGGAGATTTATTTAGATATTTAGATATTTTTGTGTGGGAGACTCACAAAGACTTTCAAGGGGGCAT
>NW_015167057.1:548266-552215 GCF_001447785.1 Gekko japonicus | reverse complement strand
CCCCTTTCCTGGTTCCTTTTTTCCCCCTTCCCACATACCAGCAAGCCTGCCTTTATCCCCCCCACCCCCAATCTTCGGCTTTCCCTCTTTCCTGCTGCCTGGCAAAACTATGGGCCCGTTGTGCAGTGGTGGCTGCTCAGCCCAGTTGCATAGTGGAGGACCTGCAAGGATTTGCAGGGGGCACCTTACTTTCCCCTGTATCCCCCTCCCCACACTATTCCCTCTTCCCCTCCTCCTGGCAACACCCATGCTCTCACAGTTCCCCGCTTCTCTCTCTCCTTCCCACCTACTCCCATTTTTGTCTGTATTGATATTTACATACTTCATTTATAACCCACCTCTCTTAACAATGGGGATTCAGAGCAGTTTAATTCATTCTCCTCTCCTCCATGTTCTCAAAAAAACAACAACCCTGTGAGGTGTGTTAGACTAAGAATATGTGAATGGCCCAGTGTCATCCCGCAAGGGGTCTGGAGACCGAGTCCTATGAGGAAAGGCTGAAGGAGCTGGATATGTTTAGCCTGGAGAGGAGACGACTGAGAGGTGATACGATAACCGTCTTCAAGTACCTGGGCTGTCATATAGAGGATGGTGCGGGGTTGTTTTCTGTTGCTCCAGAAGGTCGAACCAGAACCAACGGGTTGAAATTAAATCAAAAGAGTTTTCAGCTGAACATTAGGAGGAACTTCCTGACAGTCAGAGCGGCTCCTCAGTGGAACAGGCTTCCTTGAAAGGTGGTAGGCTCTCCTTCTGTGAAGGTTTTCAAAGGCTGCGATCACATGCTTCTTTAGATCTGACATAGGTGTGAATTCCTGGTGGATCTATAGTGAGCGATCAGACAGCAACATCTGGGAAGCGTCTTGCAGTTGTCAGCAACCCATGCTTCTCCGCCATGGAAGTGGAGTTAAAAGACACCAGGGAAAGTCCAGTAGTAAACGGGTTGCTGTGGGACACAGACGGACTTTCCCCTGTCTGATCTCTCAAGCACACTCTCATGCTGTCAGGATGGTCTGATCAGGCCATCCTGTGTGCCCCCCCCCCCCGGCAGTATGTGCACCATCACATACTCCATAGTGGCCCCCCCCAGTGTGGAGGTGCGATTCCTTATACCCAGAATGGTATCTGAAGAAGTGTGCATGCACAACAAAGCCAGAATTAAACTTTGTTGGTCTTAAAGGTGCCCCTGGACTCAAACTTTGTTCTCTTGTTAGGTAAGTTAGGGTGTGAGAGCACGGCTTGCCCAAGATCATCCTGGAAGCTTGGTTATCTGAGTGGGAATTTGTATTTGAGTCTCACAGATTCTAGTCTGACACTCTAACTGCTAGACCAAGCTGGCTTCCGTTATTACTCTGGCGTAGAGCTTCTTCTCATTTTTTTAAATTAAAGAGCCTGGAGCCAAAAACACATTCATGGGGATAACGAAGAATTGCTGAGCTCTCTTTTGTTGTGGGTCCACTAGGGCTGCCAAGTGGGGGCGGGTAAACCCCCGCTTTGGAGGCCCGATTTCCACCGCCGTGGAATCGAGCCCCGGGGGGAACTCCGCCCCCGAAGCGCAGCGTGGCTGCGTCACCAGAGGTGACGCAACCACGTCAATCACATTGGGGGCGTGGCCCCGATCGTTGGAGGGAAAACTCTATGGTTTTCTCTCCGATGATCGGGGCCACACCCTCAACGTGATCGATGTCGCACGTCACGTGCGCGCTTTGCGCACGCACTACAAGGGACAAGCTCCCGGAGTACGGCGAGGCTTCCCCGCCGGTGAGTAAAATTCACTTGGCAACCCTAGGGTCCACCAAAATGCATCAAAGAGAAAACCTGGTGTCCTCCCTATACCCAAGGGAGGCTCATCACCAGCCAGGCCAGACTCCTTGCTGTGCAAGGGGGCTCAGGAGAGACGGCCCTCCCCCGGGCATCAGCCCAGCGGCACATTTCTCGGTGGCCATGACAGCCAATCCACCCCTGCTTCATTTGCTCAAAATCAAAGTCTACCAACATTTTAAGATACTTCTACAGCAGATAGCTGCATTTTAATACAGATTTAGTCCAGCACACCTTGACGACCGCAAACTTCAGAATGTGGGACTGTTTTTGTGCTCTTGACTGAAACTCTGGCCATGATGTGCTATTTTAATGGCCAGTATTCCAGCACAGGACAAGCCATATATAGTGGAGCGTAAGTGCTGCTTCATTGCGCACTAAAACTGCCAATGGAGTGTGGAGAAGAGATACCAAAATTACAACAGAATACAACAAATTCACACACAGATTCTGCAGTTCTATATGAACTTCGGAACTCACTTATGAGTAAACATGCATTAAGGTCAGGCTGCACAAGTGTTTGGGTCAGGGGAGGGGAGTGGGTTTCTAGTGGCTCTCAGGAATATGTATCTCTGTGGTTACAGATCACATAATGCATTTACTAATGTCTGTATGAGCAATTTGATTTTGTGGTTTCATTCTTGCTGTTAACCCTGTTTGGTGAGTTCACATTAAGGTCATTTCACAGATGGTGAACAAAGGCTAAGAGGGTGACTTGACCAAGGTCTGACGGTTGCAAAGGGACTCAAACCCAGGTCTCTTAGATCAAAGCTCAGCTCCTTGCAGTGGTTGGTTGTTGTGACAGACAGCTGTGTAATCCCAAAGTAGGAAATAAAGAAGAAAAACACATTTTTTTAAATTGGTCCCATGATAGCAGTTTGCAGGCTTTGGCATTTCACAGAACTCTTCATCTGATAGAACGGAAGGACGGCAAGACAGAGTGTGAGCTGGCCTGCAGCTCAGACAAACTTCTTCACTGATGATCATGAGAGGTGCAACGCTGGGAAACGCTTACGTTGTTTATAGTGGTTTTCTGGAAAAGTGACTGAAAGCATTTACATTGCTGACAGTGGACATTTTCCAAAACATTTGTCATTTGCAAGCAGGGCATCTGGGACGGCTGTAATAATAACCCACAAATCCATGCTCTTGATTTAAGCACTTGTCTTTCGGGCTTAGAAAGGTGATGAGTTTTAATTCCAAGTGTGCTCTGTAAACCAGGAGTAAGAGCTGGGAGGGAAGGGGGAAATATTTTATTTGGACGTTCAATGGATGGGAGGACTGAGTGTGTTAAGGAAAGGTTCTCCCCTCACCCATCCCATTGTACTTTTAAGTCTAAGCATGGAGTCTGTGTTGCTGGCAGAGATGCAGGGAAGCTGGGTTTCCATGGTGATAGATCAAGGATGCTGACTGGGTTGCATGCAGAGCGGGATTGGGTTAACAACAGGGTTTGATTGAAAACCGGATTATTTAAGTCACTATAAACACTACAATGCTTAGTGCTCCAGAAACAGGTTCTAGATGGAGAACAAACCCAGAAAGTCTCCACACTCAAAAGGCACCACTCTGGGCAGCGTTTGCTTCATATTTATTTATTTATTTAATTAATGTATACCCCGCCCTCCTCGCAAGTGCGCTCAGGGCGGCTTACATATTTGGTCTGTAAATGACCATTCATTTACATAAAAACAATTCATTTACATAAAAATAATTAAAATTCAATTACAATAAAACAAGAGCAGAGGTCATTTCGGGGGGGAACGCAGGGGATCGCAGTTCCCCCGGGTGAGGTATGGGGGCGGGGCACATGACGAAGCCCTGCCCCCTGCTTCTGGCCACCCCGCTTCCAGCCCTCATTCAGCCAGGAGGAGGCAGGAGAAGAGGGAGGGTAAGTTGCTTCCTCCCTGTCTCTCCCCACGCCTGCCTGCCTGGGGCCAGGGAGGGCCTTCACGGGGCTTCCTTGCACTCCCGCCGGCCTTGCAGGTCCACCGCCGGGCCCCTCATGGGGCTCGGCAGTGGAGCTGCAAGGCTGGCAGCGGCGGCCGGGACCGTTGGGGGCGGGGTGTGTGGCCTTATGACACACTTCCGGTGATGTCAGGGGGTGTGGCCTTATGACACACTTCCGGTGATG
>NW_015167057.1:538979-548075 GCF_001447785.1 Gekko japonicus | reverse complement strand
GTTCTGGGACCCCGACCTCAGTGCTCTCTGGGGCTCTCTGGGGTATATATGGGGAAAGGTGGTCCCTCAGATATGTCGGACCCTGGCCGTATAGGGCTTTAAAGGTAAGCACCAGCACCTTGAAGCGAATTCAGTATGCTATTGGCAGCCAGTGCAGCGCCTTCAGCACAGGCTGGATGTGTTCCCAGCTGGGAAGACCCATCAACAGCCTGGCCGCGGCATTCTGCACTAGTTGCAGCTTCCAAATTTGCGACAAGGGCAGCCCCATGTAGAGAGCATTACAGTAGTCTAGTCTTGAGGTGACCGTCACATGGATCACCGTAGCCAGGTTGTCGCGGCTGAGGAAGGGAACCAGCTGCCTGATCAGTTGAAGATGGTAAAAGGCTGACCTGGCAGTGGTTGCCACCTGGGCCTCCATTGTTAAGGAGGAATCCAGGAGCACTCCCAAGCTCCTAACCTCCGACGCTGGCACCAATGGCCCCCCACCGAAAGTTGGGAGTAGGGTCCCTCCTCCCAGCCCGCTCCGACTCATGCATAGGACCTCCGTCTTCGTCGGATTCAGCTTCAGCCGGCTCCGCCTAAGCCAACCAGACATGGCTTATAGTGCCCAGTCCAGATCTTCTGGTCTGGAGTCCGACCGGTCGCCCAACATCAGATAGAGCTGATTGTCATCAGCGTACTGATGGCACCCCAGCCCATACCTCTGGGCAATCTGGGCAAGAGCGTGCATGTAGATGTTGAACAGCATCGGGGACAGCACTGCCCCTCGGGGCACTCCGCACTCCAGCGGGTGCCTCATGGACTGCTGTTCCCCTAGTGCCACCCTTTGGGCCCGACCTTGGAGAAAGGAAGCAAGCCATTGCAAGGCAAGCCCCTGAATTCCCATGTCGGCGAGGTGGTGAAGCAGCAACTGATGGTCGACCGTGTTGAACGCAGCCGACAGGTCCAACAACAACAGTACTGCCAAGCCACCCCGATCCAGATGCCTCAGTAAGAGCGACCAGTGCTGTCTCCGTCCCATGTCCCGAGCGGAAGCTGGACTGGAAGGGATCTAACATGGAAGCATCATCCATGAAGCCCTGTAACTGTAACGCCACCACCCTCTCAATTAACATGCCCAAATAGGGCAAGTTGGAAACTGGCTGGTAGTTCGTCAATTCGGCCGGGTCCAAAGATGTTTTTTTTAGGAGAGGGCGGATAATTGCTTCCTTGAGCGCCCCCGGGAACAGCCCCTTCAAGAGGGACTTGTTGATAATATCCCATAGGGTGCCTCGAAATCCTTCGTGGCCAGCTTTAATAAGCCAGGAAGGGCACGGATCAAGGCTGCAAGTGGTTGGGCAAACAGTCACACCGGAGGCTGCGGTCACACTGGAGGCTTGCCACGATATGGGTGCACCCCTAATTGCACTGGCTTAAAGTTAAAGACCAACCAAACAGCACACCCTGGGGTGGTTTCCCTGTGCGCTCGTCTGGTGGTCAGGCATTCACCTTACTGCAGCACCTCAACCACGGAGTGGGCTGCCTGGTCGTTTTTGTTTTAATGCAGGAGGGTGCATGCGCATATGCACTCGTGCATGTATGCACATATAGGCAGCAACTCCTCCTCAAAAGAAACCAGTGGCGGAAATGGATCTGCGGGTTCAGACTTTCTTTCCAGGTTCCTTTCGCAACAGGAATGTTCAGACATCTAGGAAAGCAGAGTGGAAGTGCTGGCATCCATTAATACTGGACTTTCCCTGGTGCCTGATTCCTCCGCTTCCAAAGCGGGGCAATACGGAGTGCCGATGACTGGGGCACGGAAGGCAGATGTTGTTGGCTAATGTCACACGCATTGGATAATGCACTTTAGCGACTGTTTGCAAACAGATTTTCCTGTTCCACACAGGAAAATCCAGCTGCAAAGGATTGGTAAAGCACACTGAAAGTGCATTATCCAACGCGTATGAAATGAGCTGTTGTCTGGTCGTGATCTTTAAATCCACAAACTGCTCGTGTGACTGCAGCCATTAAGTCCCTTTCCACACATTAGATGGCAGTGGACTCAGGTTAGTGACTGAGTGTACACTGGAAAATGCCCTGTAGGCAATCTAGGATGTCCTTGGTTCCACACATGCATTTGGGTGTTTCCCATATTATAATTTTCAAGTTTAGAGATGTTTGTGGAGGGGAATGTGCTCAGCGCCTGATGGATGATACAATCAGGAAAGTTTCCCCTTGCCCCCCTCCCTTTGGGGTTTATGTTAAGGGAAGCAGAAGATTGACTGCACCTTTTCCAGCATAGCTTGATTTGCTTGCTGAAGCTGTTGGGATTATAAATGCTTGAGGGGTGTAGGTATGCATCAAGCTGTATTTAAAGGGGCCAGGCATCACTTCTAGCTGGCATCTCCTCTTGCCTCCCTCCCCCTTTCTATGCATTGGGGCCGGCTGGCTTGAATGACGCCTGAGGGCCATGATAGCTAAATGGAACCTGCATGTACAGAGGCAGTATAGCCCTGACTACCAGACACTAGTTACAAACTCCTGGAACAGGTCCAGTTTCAAATCCTGTTCAAGGATTCCCAGAAGTGTCTGATTAGCAAAGCAGTCCTGGATCAGCTGAGGTTCAGTTGCATCCAGCAGATAGGTTTGTCACTTGTGGCCTCACTGGCTCAGTCGGTCTCTCGTTTGCTGCCGTTGTTCTCTGCTTGTGGCGCTCAGCTGTCTGCATTGCCTGCCCTACAGCGGTTGATTCCCCCCCCCCCTTTAGTGTGATTCACAATGCAAGTCGAGAATGTGACGATAGTTTTGCCAGGCCCCTGTAGTTTCACAGTCCTGGTAACATTGTAGAAGAGAGAAACGTGCAGGTTGAAAAGAACCAGGCTTGGTTTACACATGTGCATTGTGTGTGTGTTGTACACAAGTAGGGTTTGAAGGGAGCCTTGAGTTGAAAACCTGTCTATACTGCTCAGGGAACATTTACGGTGATGCAGGGTTATGCGTGTAAATGCAGACAGACCTCTTTTGGGTAACTTCCATGGCAAAAGGAATGTGTAAGAGGTACTGGAGAGCCAGTTTGGTGTAGTGGTTAAGTGCGTGGACTCTAATCTGGGAGAATGGGGTTTGATTCCCCACTCCTCCACTTGCACCTGGCTGGATGACCTCGGGCAAGCCGTAGTTCTGATAAGAGCTGTTCTTGAAAAAGAGCAGTTTCTGTCAGAGCTCTCTCAGCCCCACCTACCTCACAGGGTATCTGTTGTGGGGAGGGGAAGGGAAAGGAGATTGTAAGCCACTCTGAGATTCCGAGTGAAGGGTGGGGTATAAAGTCAATCTCCTCCAATCTAGTGGCCCCAGATATTGACAGGGCCTCTTCACAAGCCCTGTTCATTGTGCCTCCCACCTTCGGGGGTGATGGGGGTGGCGTGGCAGTCAGAGGCAGGCGCTTTTCGGTAGGGGCCCCTCGTCTCCAGAGTGCCCTTCCCTCAGGGCTCTTCTGCGGTCCCTGTCACTTTCTTTTAGGCTTACCCCGGCTGTTCATGAAGGGGCTGGTCTTTTAGAATCATTGTATCGTGTGCTTTTAGTCTGAAAATGGTCAAATTCGTCTTCAGCCGCCCAGCGATTTGTTGTTGTTTTTAATTCTCTTAAAACATGGTTATCCCATGCAAGAATATGTAATAAAATAAATAAACTCATATAATTATGCAGGTTATAAATGTGCTTTCTCCCAAATATAATAGTAAGTGTAAATAAGATATGGAGCTGCAGTGGCTCAAGTGGTTAAGACGCTGAACTGCAGGCTGTGGAAGGTCGGTAGTTCAGCAGTTCGAGACCCGTGTGCCGCATGACGGAGTGAGCTCCCATCTCTGGTTCCAGCTCCTGCCAACCTAGCAGTTCGAAAGCAAGAAATTGCAAGTAGATAAATAGGTACCGCTTCGGTGGGAAGGGAACAGCATTCCGTGTGCCTTGGTGTTTAGTCATGCCGGCCACTTGACTACGGAAACGTCTTTGGACAGCGCTGGCTTTGAAACAGAGATGAGCACTGCAACCCTAGAGTCGGATTCAACTGGCTTTCGAGCAGTGGAAACCTTTACCTTTACTATAAATAAGATATAGTACATATACAACTACATATACATCAAAAGTGAAAGTTCAGTCTCAAAGATATCCATTCCAGATGCTTGGAAAAAAATCTGACATAGGAAAACTTTCCAAAGAATTACCCTGCTGTGATTTATATGTAGTTGTAGTTGTATCTTATTTATACTTGTTATATTTTGGATAAAAACACACTTATAATCTTTATAATTATATGAGTTTATTTATTAATTACATTTTTTGCATGGTGTAAGCTTGTTTAAGTTAACTATTCATAGCCATGTCCCCTGTTTACATAGTTTTTTATCATCTGGCTGGTTTTTTATTTTTCGCATGCTGGATTTCCATGTCTAACCTTAATGTTAAGTGTCACTGTGCTATTTTGTAAGCTGCCTCAGGCAGGTTCCCCAGGCTTGGTGGCGTATACATTCCTTAGATAAATGAATAAAACCATAAATTCTCTGTGACGCGCACATCCATCCCCAGTTCCCCACGTGCTCTTTACTTAAGCACTTTCACACACGCTACATAATGTACTTCCAATCCAACTTCAATGCACTTTGCAACTGGATTTTACTGCGTGAAATGACAAAATCCACTTGCAAATGGTTGCTGAAGTGGATTGAAACAGCATTATTTAGCATGTGTCATGAGTCTGGAACTCAGCGGTTCTTTCTGATCCTAGGGGAAAGGGTTGCTGTCTTTGTAAGGGGAAATGGCAGCATACAGTTTTTGAGAAACAGAAGTTCTAGAGCAGAGGTGTCAAATTCATTTGTTGTGAGGGCCGGATCTGACATAAATGTCATCTTGTTGGGCCGGGCCATGAGTACAATAAAACGTAATGTCAGGTACCGGAGATATAAACAGTATAAAGGACAGCAGCTGGTAAGCTTCGAGTTGTTGTATCCTCACTGCAAGGCCCCATGGGCTGGGAGGGGGGTCCAAAGGAAAACCCACATGGGCAGACAGGAAAGCCAGTGGTGCAGCACTGGGCAGACACTCCCGTGCTGCTTGACTGCTGCAGACAAGGTTGTTCCACCATGCAGAAGCTGCAATCGGAGTGGCTCTCCCCCCATTCCCCCTTAGCAGTCTCCTGTTCCCTCCCTTGCATCAGTTGCTCGCAGGCCACATAAGAGCCCTGGATGGGCCAGTTCTGCCCCCCGGGCCTTATGTTTGACACCCCTGTCCTAAAGTGACACTGTAGCCCTGTCCAAACTCCCTCCCCAATCCTCCCTCCCTCCCCAAATCTCCAGAAATTTTCCAAGCCGGGGCTGGCATCCCTAGTATATACATTCACAGTAATAGCAACAGAAAGACTCGGCGTGTGCAAGGAAGTGTTTATGGAGGAGTGGCACGATTCAGCAGAGGGAGTGATAGCAGCAGATGTGCCCAGGCGGGCCCAAGAACTCAGAGCCTGAAAGGAATGGGGTGGGGGGAGGAGGATTGTCTTGTATACTGGATGGTTTGGGGGGTCAGCAGCTGCGACAATCGTGCACATCTGTGGAGTAAGGCTGATGGTGATCTGCAGTGACAGCCCGGCTTGCTTGCCCGTGGTGCGATCAGTGTGCCCGGCTGAGGAGACATGACAGCCACACAGTGCCTTCTGTAGATCCGACGCACCCCGTCTCCCTGTCCCATCCCATTTGTGCCACTGGTTGGCCAATCGGAAAACAGCATGCTTCTCGGTGGTGGTGGGGTCTCATCCTGACAGAGCTGGCTTTATGTACAAACTCAGGAAGTGACAGTTTATGAACTCGGATTAAGAGGAGCTTCTGAACGGAAAACCACCATAATGTATACATTACCATTTGCTGGGGGTAATGCTATGGGTCCACGTAGCTTAAGGCCTCCACATGTTTTAATGTGACCCTGCGTCCTGGCATGACCCACTTATCCTTGTTAGCAAAATCAAGGGTATCCCAAATTGTTAACCAGCACAGGATGCTGCTACGCTGAGTCGGACCCTTGGCCTAACAAGGCCAGTGTCGTCTAATCTGATTGTCAGAAGACAATTGTGAGAGCCAGTTTGATGTAGTGGTTAAGTGCGCGGACACTAATCTGGGAGAACCGGGTTTGATTCCCCACTCCTCCACTTGCACCTGGCTGGATGACCTTGGGCAAGCCATAGTTCTGATAAGAGCTGTTCTTGAAAAAAGAGCAGTTTCTGTCAAGAGCTCTCTCAGCCCCGCCTACCTCACAGGGTGTCAGTTATGGGGAGGGGAAGGGAAAGGAGTTTGTGAGACACCTTTGGGTAGTGAAGGGGGGGTATAAATCCAATCTCCTCTCCTCCTCCTTCTCTTTGACATCTCAGCAGAGCTCTGTCATATCACTTGATCCTTTGAAAGCCTTTCCTTTCCTTTTGTACCCTCAGAAGCTCATTGGTCCTTTCCACACTAGACCTTAAATTCTGATTCAGCCCTGTCCCCAAACTTACATTCTAGACTACACTCGAGTTCACCCCTGTAATTATCTCGGGGTATTTTTTGTTTCCACATTCCATTGAGGTCACCCCAGTTTTGCCCCACACTTGTCCCGGGATAAACGGATGCTGTTATAACCAGGGATAAATGCAAGGTATTGTGGGGCAAGATGAACTCTGATAAAACCAGGGATGAGATCCAAGTGCGGCAGTAGAAAACACTGATTTCTTATTTTTTAGATGCATGGCCTAAAAGGACTGAGACAAATTTCGGAATTGCTAGAGTGATCTCAGGATCCTTATCACTGAGCAAAAGAGCCGGGCCGATCCTTAAAACTGGAAATGTCTGGAATTGAAATGGGGATCATCTATGTACAAAGCAGATGCCCTACCCCTGAACCACAGCTCTCCAGATGGTTTCCAGAATTCTTCTTTCTATCTTGTAGTGTTTTAGCTATATCTTCTCTCACGGGTAATTCTTGTGGGACTTGGTGCAGTTGGAAACTTTGTCCATCTCAGTTTCCTCAAGATAACAATTACAGTGGCTTACTTTCAAAGATAAAACCGGTTAATCAAGAACCCTTAAATGTCTAGGGACTCTTATTCTTGCTCTCAATTTGCTTTTAGCTTCCCACTGAGTTATGGGCCTGTCATTTCAGGGCCATTGTGGCAGAGAAACAAGGACACAAAAGCAGTTGCAGTGCAGTCATTAAGGAGGAACGGGCTCCCTAGAGAACGGTGGCATCACCAGGAAATGACATCTGGAAACATCCTCCTGGAGAAAGTGATGGGACAGAAGACCCACCTGCCCAGTTTTTCTGTTTGCTCATCGATCCACATTTCTGGCAGTTCAAATCCAGTGCAAAGCTGGAACTTTAGCACCAATCCCACATGGAGACGAAAAACTCTTTGCGATTGGATGAACTTTTCAAATCTGACCCTTCCTCTGTTGAATCTTAAAAAAATTAGTCTGATGGCAGGATTTGAATTGTGCCTCAGTGCACCTTCTGCAAAAGCCCTCCCGCCTCCGTTCAAAATTCAAATTCAGATGTCAGGACTTGAAACTCAAAACCTACAAAATAACATTTTCTGAATTTACGTGGCTGCTTTATGACCTTCAGAATGTCTCTTTGGGATAGTTTGGTGTAGTGGTTAAGAGTGGCGGACTCTCATTTGGGAGAACTGGGGTTCATTCTGCACTCCTCCACATACAGCCAACTGGATGACCTTGGGTCAGTCACAGTTCTCTCAGAGCTGTTCTGTCAGAGCTCTCTCAGCCCCACCTACCTCACAGAGTGTCCATTGTGGGGAGATGAAGGGAAGGAGATGGTAAACTGCTCTGAGACTCCAAGTGAAGGGCAGGATATAACTCCAATTCCTCTTCCTCCTCCTCCTCCTCCTCTCCCTCCTCCTCCTCCTCCTCTTCTTCTTCTTCCCCCCCAAAAAAAACGCATGACACAGGCTCCAATCTTCCTGCTCAACCCAGGAGTTCCTTTTCAGGGATTCTGCTTTTGGTGTGAATGAACTGTCTGTCCAGATTAATCATTCCTGGTCCGTTCTTGGTGCTGAATGAGAAGAGGCTGGGGGTGATGGCCATGATAGATAGTTAGCAAATCAATAGCCCTGTTTGGGGAGAGGAGGATTACAGTGTAGGAGCCCTAATAGCTCAGACCTACCCAATCTCATCAGACGGGGGGGGGGAGGTGGCTGATATACAGACGAATGCAATAGCAGTAGCAAGCCATCTCCACTCATCTCTTGACTTGAAAACCTCATGAGGTGGAACTTCATGGGGTTGCCATGAGTCAGTTATGACTTGATGGCACATAATGCAAAGGAATTAATGTGTGACCTTACATCAGTTCTCCACTAGATGGTAGAAAGGGATCAGAAATTAGCTGAAGAGGTTTGTGAAAGAAATTTTGATGCCGGAATGAGTAAGGTTGGAAGAGAGGAAGGGTTGGATTGGATATGATATAAAAGATGATGTTTAAGGGAAGCCTCCATTGCTGTGGAAAGGTTCCTCCTCTGGCGAATCTTCAGTCTCTGCGACATCCCTGGAGGTGCAGGTGTGACTGGGAGAATAACTAGCTATGTTTTAATGGTACCTCCCCTTGCACATCTGACTAGAGAGCCAGTTTGGTGTAGTGGTTAAGTGCACGGACTCTAATCTAGGAGAACTGGGTTTGATTCCCCACTCCTCCACTCGCAGCTGCTGGATGACCTTGGGCAAGCCAGAGTTCTGTCAGAGCTGTTCTTGAAAGAGCACTTTCTGTCAGAGCTCTCTCAGCCCCACAGGGTGTCTGTTGTGGGGAGGGAAAGGGAAAGGAGTTTGTAAGCCACTCTGATACTCCAAGTGAAGGGTGGGGTATAACTCCAGTCTCCTCCTCTTCCTCTTCCTCCTCCTAGAAAGTCAGCTGATATTGATACTTTAGCAGTCATCCTGCAGAAGTAAGTTGCTCGAACTAGAGGTTTTCTCTCCCCAAGGGGGAGCACAGGAAAGAGAGAAGCCCGCAGGGACATTATAAGGCTGCAGCCATCATCACACAGGTCAGGAGGAGGAGGAGGAGATCCTCCTCCTCCTCCTCCTCCTCCTCCTCCTCCTC
>NW_015167057.1:530394-538500 GCF_001447785.1 Gekko japonicus | reverse complement strand
AGGGAGGGAGGGAGGGAGGGAGGGAGGGAGGGAGCAGAGGCACTTTCATGCTTCTCCCTTTTGTTATGTTTCAGCCCAAAATCAGCCTCCTCAAGCTGCTTTTTCGCCTGTGGCAGGAAGGTCTGGGTGTTCTGTATCTTCCTTCTTCAAGTGAAACAACAGCAACAGCTGAGCAGGAAAGTGACAGGAGGGGAAAGCAAGCGGCTTCCTCTGTTCACCCTCCTTTTCTCTGCGCAGACATAGCCCTGGCTGCCAGGTAGTTTATCGGCTGGCCTTGGCAGGTCATTTTTTCTTTGCCTGTCCTACCCCACAGGCTCATCCTGGGATGACCCCTAAGGACAAAGGACCAGTGCCCAAATGACTGATAGTACAACTAGGATAATGTTGACAGCTCTCTTGTCTGTTGGCAGGCAGAATGGAGTATTTTGTTTTGAAAATAGCTTACTAAAGATATTGGCAAGAGCTTTCGGAACCAATTAAAACAGAAGAGCATGCCTATGTTTTGAGCATTCACAACATCAGACCTTAGCAATTCTTACACAGAGAGCTCTTCTGGGTATGAAAATACAGGACCGCCCTATCACCTGTGGACTGACTCCCATGCAAGAGTGGATGCTGAGTGAAATTACATGTGTGATGCTCAGATATGATGAGCAATAAGCAGTTTGCATGCGGGTCCCCTCCACTGGCTCCGCAGCACATTATATTTGGTTGTGGTGGAAAGTGCCATCAGGTCTTAGTGCACTTATGGACACCCCAGAGGGTTTTCAGGGCAAGAGATGAAAGGTGTGGTTGGCCATTCCCTGCCTCTGCAAAGCAACCCTGGTCTTCCTTGGTGGTTTGCCATTGCCTATCTCTGTGAGCCAACCCTGGTCTTCCTTGGTGGTTGGCCATTGCCTGCCTCTGTGTAGCAACCTTGGACTTCCTTGGTGGATGGCCATTGCCTGCCTCTGTGTAGCAACCTTGGACTTCCTTGGTGGATGGCCATTGCCTGCCTCTGTGTAGCAACCTTGGACTTCCTTGGTGGATGGCCATTGCCTGCCTCTGTGTAGCAACCTTGGACTTCCTTGGTGGATGGCCATTGCCTGCCTCTGTGTAGCAACCTTGGACTTCCTTGGTGGATGGCCATTGCCTGCCTCTGTGTAGCAACCTTGGACTTCCTTGGTGGATGGCCATTGCCTGCCTCTGTGTAGCAACCTTGGACTTCCTTGGTGGATGGCCATTGCCTGCCTCTGTGTAGCAACCTTGGACTTCCTTGGTGGATGGCCATTGCCTGCCTCTGTGTAGCAACCTTGGACTTCCTTGGTGGATGGCCATTGCCTGCCTCTGTGTAGCAACCTTGGACTTCCTTGGTGGATGGCCATTGCCTGCCTCTGTGTAGCAACCTTGGACTTCCTTGGTGGATGGCCATTGCCTGCCTCTGTGTAGCAACCTTGGACTTCCTTGGTGGATGGCCATTGCCTGCCTCTGTGTAGCAACCTTGGACTTCCTTGGTGGATGGCCATTGCCTGCCTCTGTGTAGCAACCTTGGACTTCCTTGGTGGATGGCCATTGCCTGCCTCTGTGTAGCAACCTTGGACTTCCTTGGTGGATGGCCATTGCCTGCCTCTGTGTAGCAACCTTGGACTTCCTTGGTGGATGGCCATTGCCTGCCTCTGTGTAGCAACCTTGGACTTCCTTGGTGGATGGCCATTGCCTGCCTCTGTGTAGCAACCTTGGACTTCCTTGGTGGATGGCCATTGCCTGCCTCTGTGTAGCAACCTTGGACTTCCTTGGTGGATGGCCATTGCCTGCCTCTGTGTAGCAACCTTGGACTTCCTTGGTGGATGGCCATTGCCTGCCTCTGTGTAGCAACCTTGGACTTCCTTGGTGGATGGCCATTGCCTGCCTCTGTGTAGCAACCTTGGACTTCCTTGGTGGATGGCCATTGCCTGCCTCTGTGTAGCAACCTTGGACTTCCTTGGTGGATGGCCATTGCCTGCCTCTGTGTAGCAACCTTGGACTTCCTTGGTGGATGGCCATTGCCTGCCTCTGTGTAGCAACCTTGGACTTCCTTGGTGGATGGCCATTGCCTGCCTCTGTGTAGCAACCTTGGACTTCCTTGGTGGATGGCCATTGCCTGCCTCTGTGTAGCAACCTTGGACTTCCTTGGTGGATGGCCATTGCCTGCCTCTGTGTAGCAACCTTGGACTTCCTTGGTGGATGGCCATTGCCTGCCTCTGTGTAGCAACCTTGGACTTCCTTGGTGGATGGCCATTGCCTGCCTCTGTGTAGCAACCTTGGACTTCCTTGGTGGATGGCCATTGCCTGCCTCTGTGTAGCAACCTTGGACTTCCTTGGTGGATGGCCATTGCCTGCCTCTGTGTAGCAACCTTGGACTTCCTTGGTGGATGGCCATTGCCTGCCTCTGTGTAGCAACCCTGGCCTTCCTTGGTGGTTGGCCATTGCCTACCTCTGTGTAGCAACCCTGGTCTTTCTTGATGGTTGGCCATTGTTTGTCTCTGCGAGGTGGACATCCTTGGTGGTCTCCAATCCAAGTACTAACTGGGGCCAACCCTGCTTAGCTTCAGAGATGAGATTGGGCTAGCCTGCATCATCCAGATCAGGGTTACATTGCATTTATTTCCATGTTTATTAAAACGATCTTTACAGTCATCTTCAGTCATCTGTGCAATCCTACATTGGGACTGTGTGTGCACAGGCCAGCTGATCAGAGAAGCATTTTCTAGTTTTAGAATTCTGGGAGGGGGTGGCCCTCCTTTTGGAGTGGGCACAATCTTGTTTACCCGACCCAAACCATTAAGTGCTTCAAGTCGGAGTGCCCCCTTACCTCAGTTCGTCCCTTGCCTCCACAAGGAAAAGGTTGTTTCCTTCAGTGCTCCAAATTCTAACATGGAAATTGTGTGAGGAATACTCCTCTGTTTTAATGGGACAGTAAAGTCTGAGCATGTCTCAGAAGGCCTTGTTTAAGAAGTGATCAAGATGCGGAACGAAAATGACGACGACGGATGGGCACTCCTTGCATTTCCTTCACCATAGTGTTTTAGACTGCTGTTCCCAATAGAAATCAAGGCTCCTGGATCAGAGGGGAGGTGTTGACCTTTCTCCCTCCCCCACACTGCCCTCTAGACAACAGGAAATAGAAAGAGGTGCCCAGTGCCTTCAGCCCTACACTAGTCACATTCCTTTTCATTATCAGAGGCAAATTTCCCCACCAAGAGTCTACACATACAGTCAGGAGGTTGCCAGTGGCACCCAGGAGTCTCAGTCTGGTGACCAGCAAGAAAAATTACTCCATCACAGTTGCTCCTGGCACAAAGAGTGTCTCTTTCCAAGTGGTAGTCAGGTTGCTCAGATGCCCAGACGCAAATTCAGCAACATGCATTGGAGTGTCAGGGTTACCCAGAGTTCCTAAGGACAGGGTCTTCTCCGCAGTGGCACCGAGACAGGTGCTGTCCTTCCCTTCCACAGCTAACACCAGCTCTGGGAAGTTATTTCTGTTGGGAACAGCAGATGAGAAAAAGTTGATCTGCTTCCCAACAACATGGCCCCTCATCCAAATACCTTGGTGGACGCCTATTTTTTTCCTTTAAAAACTAAACAGTGAGACAGATGACTACACAAACGTCTTACATAATGCAGTTTGATAAATTAAATGCTCTACAAAGGGAGTCTTATCTCAAGGGGCTTTGGGTAGTATCTGAGTTACTTCATGTTAGGCTCTGCAGTTCAATTTGCTGTATCACTAGTATGTTTTATTTATATTGTGTTCCTTTTACGGTTTGTTTTTTTCATTTGTATTGTGAATTTTATAACGTTTTGTCAGCCACCTTAGGTAGGAGGGTTAATCAAAAGTTAAGACATAAATGTTTTAGTAGTAATAACACAAGTGCACAGACACTTTCTTCTCCTTCTCTGGAATTACAAGTGAACTCCAGATACAGAGATCAGTCCCCCTAGAGCAGGGGTGTCAAACATGTGGCCCGGGGGCCGGATGAGGCCCCTGGAGGGTTTCTATCAGGCCCGCAGTGGAACTGGCTATCTCCTGCTTCCAGTTCTGCTGCTGCTACTGCATCATAGCTTGCTTCACTAGACTCTCTCTCTCACTCTCTCTCACTCAGCCATTTCATTTTTTTTGGGGCCCCCCAAGAGGAATTTTTTTATTTTTGCATTTTCTACACACTACATATATATGGAATGGGGAAAGGAGTACTAATGCCCTATCACTATTACTATGGGAAATGGGTCAGGGAAGTCTAAATACATATACTCTACTGGATAAGGGGAGGAAAAACTACCATTCTATTCTAAATCTCCTATTGGATATGGGGAAAGGGTAGAGACTAATACAAATCACGATCTAAAAAAGCTTAACAATAGACCTTTTTAACCTATTAGTACCAATTATACAGAGATTAGTTCGATTATAAAAAGTATAAAGTTATTAGCTTGGCACAATTACTGCCCTTAGCAGTCATGCTTTAGTTTTAGAGTCTTTTCTTCTTAGATTTCTTTGTTTTCTGCAGTTTGGGAGCAGCTTCTCCTTTCTCTGATTCAGATGATTCTGATGACAAGGAAATTTGGCTTGTTGAGTCCTGTGAGTAGGACTCCTCATCTTCTTCTTCTTCCTCCGCATACCCACGACTCCCTCCCAGAACCAGGAAGCATCTACAGTCCTTTCTTCGCTGTTAGCAAATGCACTGCGCCCTCTAATGGAACAGATGACTACTCTCAACACCAAACTGGACAATGTGCAGATACAGCTAAAGCAAATGGACAAGAGATCTACAGCAACTGAGAAAACGTTGAAAAAGATGGAAAAACAGACTATTAATAAAAGAGTGGATGAAGCAGAGAAGGAGAGATCCTCGGATAAAACGCAACTAATACAGCTCCAGCTGGAAAGATCCATGTATGTTCTACGTTTCCATGGAATACCTGAGGATAAGAATGAGGATCTAAAGGAACTCTTGGCGGTTGCCTTGACCCCACTAATGGATTACAAACAAGAAGACTTAATTAAGGAAATGGATGTGGCATACAGGATTTATACAGACTTTATAAAGAAAAATAAACTCCCAGGGGAAACTTATTTAAAATTTACGAAACGATCAACCAGGGAACTGGTGCTAAAGTCAACAATGGGGAAATCCTTAAAAATCAAGAATGAAAAGATAAAAATTTTGAAAGACATCCCATTCGAAGTAAGAAAAAAGAGGAATTATACAGGATGTTTACTCTCTCTCTGCAAAAAAAAGGGAATAGAGTATAGATAGCTATTTCCGGAAGGGTTGAGTTTTAATTACCAGGATAAACAATATAAAATTGACTCTGATTTATGGATCAAATGCTTAATATAAAAAAGAAGCAGAAGGAAAAGAAGCCATTTCATGTTTTAATCTGGGTCCTTGACTCAGAACTCTGAATGAGATTTCTGTGGTGAGTGTCAATAAATCAAAAGTAGGTTTGCAGCTTACAGATACACCCTTGAATAGCATACTCAAGATTGCATTTTGATGCAATAATTCAGAACAAGAGGTGTCAGTTATCAGATGCTGTTAAATAAACAAAATATTGCAGATTGCTAATGATTTAAGCATGTTTTTATTTTAAGTTAAAAAAACTTTGTGTTTGTGTCTCCGCTGCCTGGCATTACATTTTATGACACACATGGCCTGGCCCAACGAGGTCTCATTTATGTCAGATCCGGCCCTCATAACAAATGAGTTCGACACCCCTGCCCTAGAGGGTTGGACTTGATGGCATTACACCCTTCTCAGGTCTCTCTCATCCCCAACCTCCACGATCCTAGGGTCCACTTCCAAATCTCCAGGAATGTTCCAACCCACTGTGCACGCAGTTTGCCCTTGTGAAACAAACAAGCCAAAAGACTGAACATTGCTGGCTTCTGGAAATAATATTGTATTTTCCCAAAAGGAAGAACATGGTTTTTTGAAGCTGCGGCAACCAGAAACTGAGGCGGGGGTGTGTGGCAATTTACATTTCTTTACATGTTATATGCAGTAATTAAACTTTGGTATAACATTTGTAGGTGGGGGTTGTCTTTTTTTTAGAGTAAATAAGATACTTTGCCCAGTCAGAATTTGCTCCTATTGCCCACAACTGCTCTGAGTGCAGGTGGTGGAAAACACCCCCCCCCCGCCGCAATGTCCTGGGTGTGATGATAACACTTCTGGGGGAAACCTGGAAGTGGTGGCAGGTAGCTCTAGGAATTGCTGGAAACTTTTTGGTCATCATTCTCATGATGATGCTCTCCACCAAGTATCCACCCCCAACCCCCCTGCTGTTCCGCCTGTAGCCTGAGGACTATTTTATGGAGGGGGTTGGCTGGTCAGAGGCTGCTTTATGCGGTTTGAATGACTCATTTTTAACACTGATAATACATGTTGTTTTAAAGGTTTTACGGTATTGTTTTTACTTGTTAGATATCTCGATCAGGCTCTACATTACCTGGACAAACAAATTAAAAACGTTGTGACGGACATCTTTATTGCAGCCAGAGTTTGTGGTAGAGGGAGGCTGTTCCTTTTTATACATCATCCCTTCACTCTGTGGAACGTCTCTTCTTTTTGGACCGGGATCTGGCACCTTGTTTCTTCTTCCTGGGATTGGCCCAGAGGCAGGATCTGATGAAAGAAAGAAGCTTGCTGGGCTTCCGGGTAGCAGCTGAAAGAAGCTGAGAGAGAGAGAGAGAGAGAGAGAGAGAGAGAGAGAGGGAGGGAGGCCCATTATGCACTGCCCGCTTACTCCAAAGAAGAAGAGGAGATTGGATTTATACTCGCCCTTCACTACCCAAAGGAGTCTCAGAGCAGTTTACAAACTCCTTTCCCTTCCCCTCCCCACAACAGACACCCTGTGAGGTAGGTGGGGCTGAGAGAGCTCTGATAGAAACTGCTCTTTTTCAAGAACAGCTGTGCCAGAACTATGGCTTGCCCAAGGTCATCCAACAGGTGCAAGTGAAGGAGTGGGGAGTCAGCACTGGTTCACCCAGACTAGAGTCCGCGCAATTAACCACTACACCAAACTGGCAGTCAGGCCTTTAAGGTTGACTTCAGATCTGTGTGCCTGCCTTCCGCACTATTTTCTCTCTGGCTTATTTATTGTGTATTCTGTGTATAGACCAGATGTGGCAACCAGTGTTCCCTCTAAGCTGAGTTAGTGTGAGCTGGCTCGCAGTTTTTTAGCTTCTGGCTCACACATTTTTGCCTTAGCTCGGGAAGGACGGCTCCAGAGCAAACTGATATATGTTGCAGCCAATTTGCTAGCTCACTACTTTAATTGCCAGTAGCTCACAAAGGAGGATTTTTGTTCACAAGACTCCACACCTTAGAGGGAGCATTGGTGGCAACCTATCTCAGGCTGCATATTTTGGAGGGGGGGGGGGACTAGCAGCCGGTTTTGTCACGGGGTGGAGCCATTTTGTTTGTCTGCCTCAGGTGCTAGAATACCCTGGGCTGACTCTGATGAAAAGGGAAGAATGCCATCCCTCACGACACATAAAGAGGTTGTTAGCACACTTTATAGAATATTGCGAGATGAACGGGTTATTCGTGAATTTTGACAAAACTAAAATAATGGTGTTTGGAGATTCCTGGAAACCTATCAATTGGCGTGTTAAGAGCAAAGCCATTGAACAGGTGAAGAGTTTTAAATATTTGGAAATTAATTTTCACCATAGTGCTAGGTGGGTAGCACACAGATCAGAAGCAATTAAATTAAAGCGAATGGTGTGCTAGCAATAACCCACTTTTTTTTTTTTTACCAAGGGTAACCAGTATGTTCCGGCGGCCCTAAAAGCAGGGGTCATTTCGTAGAAAAAGAGCTAGGGGAACTCATTAGCATAACTCATTAGCATATGCCACACCCCCTGACATCAGGGGCCCGGCGGTGGACCTGCAAGGCCAGCGGGAGTGCGAAGAAGCCCCGCCAAGGCCCTCCCTGGCCCCAGGCAGGCAGGGGTGGGGAGAGGCAGGGAGGAAGCAACTTACCCTCCCTCTTCTCCTGCCTCCTCCTGGCTGAATGAGGGCTGGAAGCGAGGCGGGCGGAAGCAGGGGGCGGGGCTTCATCATGTGCCCCGCCCCCCAT
>NW_015167057.1:502989-529404 GCF_001447785.1 Gekko japonicus | reverse complement strand
AATTCACCACTAAGGTATCCAAACATTCAGGAAGGCTTCTAACAGCTCTTATCACCAACCATTATTATTTCACTGTGGACAGTAAGTCATAGTGAAAGAATAATGGTTGGTGATAAGAGCTGTTAGAAGCCTTCCTGAATGTTTGGATACCTTAGTGGTGAATTAGACTGTGAAAGGACCACTGGAAATTGAAGTTTGATAAAGATTGTTCTCGAAACGAACAGCAAAACTCGAGAAGTTCGTCCCGTTCTGTACATCTTGTCGACACTCTGGTGTCTGGATGATGTCCACCTGTTGAAATACAAGAATTCTAAACAACATGGAAGTTGGATTTCAGCATTAATTTCTTTGTGTGAACTTATGCAGCATTTCACTTTGTATTGATGATTCTGATCTATGCCAATAAAGGTTTTGAACTGAACTGACGGTGAAGGATCAGTGGAGGAAAGGGAGGAGGAAGAGGAACACATAAAGAAGCACAGATTGTTGCGCGGCCAGAATTGGCTGCCCAGCGTTGCATGCTGAGGCACATTTATCCTTCTTCCCTGGACTGTGGGGCTGTCAGGGTCATCTCCATCAGTCAGTAATTTCCGATATATAAGAAATACATTCACCCCTCGTGCCATTTCTGAGGGTCCCATCTTCCTGGAGTAGCATTTTTGGGAGCACTTCGGGCTGCCAACTGCAGTGTTCCCTCTAAGCTGAGTCAGTGTGAGCTAGCTCACAGTTTTTTAGCCTCCGGCTCACACATTTTTGCCTGAACTCAAGAAGGATGGCTCCAGAACAAACTAAATTATGAAGCAGCCAAATCACCAGTAGCTGATTTTAGCTCACAAGACTCCACAGCTTAGAGGGAGGACTGCTGCCAAGGGAGGCTAGAAGTGAGGAAGTCCCATTTTGCTGACAGAAGTGTCTTCTGTTAGTGGAGAATGGACCCTTGGATCCTAACCAGAGATTTTTGTTTCCAATGTGTATTTTTTTTGGGGGGGAACACCTGGCAAGATGGCACTGGTATTTCTATTGCTGTGATGACATTTTGGTCATCACATACAAGTATACAACCCTTTCTGGCATATTGTTCCTTGGCCAGTGTAATTGCTTTCCTTCCTTTGGTAGGAAGCAGTGACTGAACAATGTTGGCTTTGATGATGGGATGTGAAAACAGGTCTGTTTTCCAAATTTGTATTGAATTTCATTTCAGCTCTGACCACATGTGGCCTTTGTGGCCCAGTCATGGTCTACTGTAGGGTGCCACAGAGACATCAGATTTTCTTTTATTGATATCAGAAAAATGGCTCCTGGTAGCTCTTACCTTTCTGTCCAGACCTGCTTTGACTTTCCTTGATGGCCCTTCTGAAACAGGAGAGGAAAAAATAAATCAGAAAGGCTTTTTTGAACCCATAATCTTCCCTCCTCTTGAATGTGTCTGAACAGCCGTGTACTTCGTACACATACACAAAGTTCTTCAAACTCATGCCTGCATTCTTTCACAGATGCTTAATGGGTTATCGTGTTCCTAGGCTACACTTCTTGTTATTTGTGTCATGTGTAAAGGTTAAAACAAACAAAAAGGGGGGAGAAAAATTTCAACCCAGAACAGACTGGAGGAGGAAGAAGAAGAGGAGGAGGAGGAGGAGATTGGATTTATACCCCACCCATCACTACCTTTCCCTTTCCCTCCTCACAACAAACACCCTGTGAGGTAGGTGGGACTGAGAGAGCTCTTTTGAAAACTGCTTGTGAGAGAACAACTCTGAAAGAACTTGCAACTGACCAGTGTTCCCTCTAAGCTGAGTTAATGTGAGCTAGCTCACAGTTTCTTAGCCTCCGGCTCACACATTTTTGCCTTTGCTCAGGGAGGATGGCTCCAGAGCAAACTAATTTATGCAGCAGCCAAATCGCTCGCTCACAACTTTAATGCCAGTAGCTCACAAAGTAGAATGTTTGCTCACAAGACTCCACAGCTTAGAGGGAGCATTGCAGCTGACCCAAGGTCACACCAGGAGTGGGGAATCAAACCCAGTTCTCCCAGGTTAGAGTCTGAGCTCATAACCACTGCACCAAAGTGGCTTGCAAAAAAGGTTGAGGGACACCCCCTCCCCCCCTGGATATGGAATTATCACTGTCAATTTAAAAAGAGCTCAAATTATATTCAAAAACTTTAATCCAATTATAAATATTAAAAACAGTGCATCAAAATACGTTACTCTTTGGTTACATATATAAGTACCTTCCCATACTGTAAAAAATCCTTTTTAGTAAAACTGCACATGGGTATGTCACACACTTGTTTCCTGTATGTGGCTATACACACCATTGGGCAAGGCTTCTTCCTGACTTGGCTTATAAAGAAATTTTGACCACTAACATCAACCATTGGGACAGTTATCTCTGATGGTCCTGATTAACAACAAAGAAAAATACCTAGCCCATATAAAAACTTCTATTTCTGGATGTTCAGTGCTTTAGTCAGACATGTTGTAATTTTAACAAAAACATTGCATGGTGTGTTATTGTACAGATTTAAACTACTGAGGAAGGCCTCACAGCTGAAATATGTTTGGTTTGCTTAACATGTGTTTTATATTATTTATATTTATTTATATTATTTATCATTGTATCTGGTCATAGGAAAGATGCCAGTAAATATGTGTAAAGAATACAGGACTGGAAAGGAAACAACACTCCCCACCACCACCACTTTTGCTGGATTTGATGTACAGAGGACTGATTGTGTTGGAAGTGAAGGAGTTTGCGTGGTCTCTGAGCCTCCGACTTCAGAGGGGAACTATAAAGAGCTGGAGATAGATAGGACCCTGAGCATCCTTCCTTTCTACTGCTCTGATACTATCCCTTTGATGTATAAATTGCCACTTTCAGGGAATCTTCCTTCCTTCTAGTTGACATCTTCTCTCACACTTCTCCCTTCTCCTTCTTGATACCATGAGAGCAGGATATGCCTCCTGCATCTTCTTCCATCCTAGCTAGTTAGACTAGATCAGAATCCTATTCCTATCCTGTCTAGAATAGAGTTCCCTCCAATAAAGGACTCATGTTAGTTTGCAAAGATAAAAAAGGCTCCATGTGTAACTTTGTTTCTCAGCAGCACACACACCAGAAAAATTTGGCTGTGCCTTGGGCACTCTGCTAACCCAATATTTTGTCAGTTTGACAGGATTGTTTTCCTATGTGACACATCTTGTTATTTGTGTCACATGTAAAGTTTAATACAGGCCTGGAAAGGAAACAAAAAAAACATTTGCTGGATTTTATGTTTGCACTGAGGACTGACTGAAGTCAAAACAGATTCATAACGGGGACAGCATCTTGCATTTAATGCTGGACTACCACTGTAAATGGGCAGTATCTTCCTCCCCTCTCCCTTATAATGTTTTGGGACTTACTTACCTGCATTGTGATCACATTCTGTGCTTTCTCTTCTATCCCTGCTAGTGTTGGAAGGGAAGCACTAAACACTATCTCTTAGCCTCAGCCTCCAGAGGGGGATTACAAGAGAGTCAGATAGATAAACAGGCAAACTGTGAGCATCCTTGCTGTTTACTCTTCTTCCTCTGCCCCTTTGATGCATAGACTGATACTCTCAGGGAATTGCTTCCTTACTTCCGTTCTCACCTTTACTCTCTCACACATACAAAGAAGGAGCATGTTTCTTTCCATCTTTGGCACCATGGATGCAGATGCATTCTGCATCCGCATACAACCAGCTAGTTAGATTAGATTCTATCCCTGTCTCTCAACCTGCACTATCTAGCATGTAGTTTCTTGAATAAAGTGGCTCTGTGTAACACTGTAACTTTGCTAGCATATACAGAACAAAGAAGCTACTGCTGCACTCTGCTAAATAAGACAGGGATTACTGGCTTACTATACCAGTGAATGTAACAGCTAGCAGCAACCAGCAAAATGCACTGGGAGTGGATGATCAAGCTGCTATGTCACAGCATGTGAAAATATCCCTTAACATTACACAGGATAGTGGCGATAACACCACAAGGGATAAATGGTTTTGATTGCAACCCAGTATTGAGAGCAGTGTGCCATATTTGGCAGATGCAAGGGGAACGGCTCACTGGTAGAGCATCACTTTGGCATGCAGAAGGCCATGGGTTTGATCCCAGGCATCCCAAATTAAAAGGATCACGTAGCAGGTGATGTGAAATACCTCTGCCTGAGACTCTGGAGAGCCAGTGCTAGTCAGAGTAGATAAAGCTAACATTGATAGACCAGGGCTCCAAATCAGTGTAAGGCAGCTTCATGTGTTGGCCAGTCTTTTCTTTGAAACTTCCAAGGAAGGATCGTCTCCCCCTCATATGTCTGCCACCTCACCCACCCACACTGCCCTTCTGGTACCTGCTGGTGGGGGGGCTGCTCTCACGCCTCCCTTCCGCCTCGGCCCGACTCTTGCGGGAGGGGCTTTTCTCTGCTAGCTCCTCCTTTGGCGCTTCTGCCACCTCCCTGGCCTGTGGAGGAGGCGGAGGACTGACAAGCTCAGCTTTCTGCTTTGTTCTGGCAGGGGGGGCTGGATCTTGGGCTTTGCCCGTGCTCGCAGGAGCCTTGGCCTTCTTGGTTTTTTTCTTAGTTTTTTTCCCCTTGAGGCTTTTGGTGATGATTAGCTTACTCCCAGCAGTTGTCTTCTCAGCTGGACACTTAGGAGATGGAATCTGGGAGGGAAAGAATAGATCATGCGGCAGTCAGCATTAGTGGAATGCCAAGGAAGCAGATTTTTATTTCCACCTCGCTTGCCCTATTCCCCTAATCTGAGGCTAAAGGCACTGAGTTACACCTCAGTTCCCTTTTTTTCCAACCTGAGATTTGGGAAAGTGATTTTTTTGGGTATTTTTAAAATACTGGTGGAAGAGCTCCCGGAGGAGATCAGGGCCCTGTGGGATCTCTTACAGTTCCACAGGGCCTGAAAGACGGAGCTCTTCCACCAGGCTTTCAACTAGGGAGCTGCCACCACTACAGAGCCCTGGCCCTTGGTTTTGACACCTAGCCTGCGCTGCAGGAAGATCAGGAGGAGAATAACTGCTAGACCCCTGTGTATACTTTGAAAGTAAGCCATCTCAAACCACTAATTAACCATCACCAGCACTTTATGAATTTGTATTAGTTATGAGTTGTTTTTAGATGATTTTATGTTGTTTTAATTGTATTTATGTATTGACTGTGAGCCGCTCTGAGCCTGCTTTGCGGGGAGGGCGGGGTACAAATGAGATAAATAAATAAATAAATAATAGAGGTGTGTGTGTGCATGTGAGGGTGTGTGCACTTGGAAGTCATGGCACCCTCTGATGACTGACCCCTACTGGGGGCCTGGAGGCTATTCATAGAGGTGGCTGAATAAAACCTGCCCCTGTCCTCCTGACTTGGTATTCCAAAGAAGTCTCCCATCAAAGTACTAACTACAGTTGACCCTGCTTAGTTTCTGAGATCTGACAAGATCAGGCTTGCCTGAGCTATCCAGGTCAGGGCAAGGAAAGTGCCTTTTTAATGGCTTCTCCCCCATGTGGACAGCAACCAAGTTTCTGTCCAAGGCTTCTCCTGATTTCAGCCAATCGTGTCCCAGCTGAGACACAGCAAAGGACTCTTTAACCCTTTCTTCCCTGGAGCAGATGGACACAGAACTGCTGTCCAAGGCCTCACCTGACATCAGTCACTTTCCCCCAACCTGAGACCCAATAAAGAGTTCTGTAACACTTTCTCCTCCAGTGTGGACTGCAGCAGAGGTTCTGTCCAAGGCCTCCTTTGATGCCCTCAGCTGCTGACTTGTGAGTGCGAGGCCAAGATCATCGGCAAATGTAGGTGTATAAACTGCATGTTGTTGTTGTTCAGTCGCACAGTCGAGTCTGACTCTTTGTGACCCCATGGACCACATCAATCCAGGCCCTTCTGTCTTCCGTTGTACACCGGAGTTTGCTTAACTTCATGTTCGTTGCATCAATATACTGCATAGGGGAGTATAAACTGTGTAAATTATAAACTGCATAAGTAAAGGTAAAGGTTTCCCTAGCTCGAAAGTGAGTCGAATCCGACTCTAGGGATGCGGTGCTCATCTCCGTTTCCAAGCCAAAGAGCCAGCGCTGTCCAAAGACATTTCCGTGGTCATGTGACCAGCATGACTAAATGCCGAGGTGCACAGAATGCTGTTACCTTCTCACCAAAGTGGTACCTATTTATCTACCTGCAATTTCTTGCTTTCAAACTTCTAGGTTGGCAGGAGCTGGGACCAGAGATGGGAGCTCACTCTGTCATGTGGTGCTAGGGTCTCGAACTGCTGAGCTAACAACCTTCTGGTCTGCAGCTCAGCGTCTTATGCAATGTAGACAGGAATTTCTGTTACAGTGTGGTGCACAACAGTGGAGCAAATGCTAGATGCAGATTGGGCCTAAACCACTTGAGCCACTGCATGCAGGAGTATAAACTGTGTAAAGTATAAACTGAGCTGGCCTTGGCCAGGAGGGTGGGATAAAAATCTAATAAATAAATAAAATGACAATAGTTTCTGTGGACTGGGACACTTAAATAGCTCAGCAAAGCCCTGACCTGGGTAGCCCAGGCAAGCCCAATCTTGTCAGATCTCAAAAGCTAAACAGGGTTGACTCTGGCAAGTACTTGGATGGGAGACATCCTTGGAATACCAGAGGCAGGGGCAGGCTTTATTTGGCCATCTCTCTGAATAACCTCCAGGCCCCCAGCAGGGGTCACTCACCAGAGGTCACCATGATTTCCAGGTGTGCACACAGTCAGTCGGTCACCATGACCTCTAGGTGTGCATGCACAGATGCACACACACATGAAAAAAACAAAAAAAACCCCTCCCCAACAGCTCAGCAAATAGCCAAACTGCAAGCCCACTCTGCAGGGGACACTCAGTTCAGACCATGCCAGCAGGACAGATGATGGGCATGAAGTCACCTGTCGCCTCCACTGGCAGTGCTGGAGAATGCAACCGGTGAGCTGATGCCAAGCATTGTTGATGCAAAAGAGTCTGGGCTGAGTGACGCCTGCAGCCCTGCTGCGGTTGGAGCCAGTTTCTTTTATGGTTTAGCTCTTGCTCAATTCCAAACATGGACTCTTTCAGACAATAGTCGTCAGCCAGGACCCTTGCTCTGTTCGCAAACACAAGCACCCTTCTCCCTAGTTCCTTTCCTTCACGTTCTTCTCCCCACTCATTCTACAAGACAGCTGTCCTTCACAGATAACTCACTTTAAGTTTCGGAGATGGAGAACGCCTGAGGCAGCTGGTCTTGATGGCCTTCTCTTTCTTCTCGGACTTTGTCTCTGAGGGTGGCCACAATAAGTGGATGATCCTGATCCAGGAATCAAAGAGGTATTCTCCCGTGTCCGATTTGGAGCACAGCTGGAGATAGAAGGTGCGGCCGTTTGCCAGTTTGAATCTCAGCTGCTGCTTTTCTGTGTTGTGGATGGAGATCTTCACCAGACGCAAAGGGAACAACCTGCCAGGGCATAAGGTTGGCGTTCAGCTGCCACTGATTGTTCTATGCTGTTGGACAGGATTTGAAGCGGTAACAATTTTTTTTGAAAAATCCCTATTTCTGTTACCAGTTTGAGTGAATCTGCTCAGCTGCAGCTGAGTATCATGGGAGGATGATAATGAGAGGACTAGTGCCTTCTTGGCCTCATTTTTAATCTTGTTCACGTCTTTTACTTTTTTGAAAAAAGACCAATGTGAAATTTTAAGGAAGAAGAAGAAGGATTGGATTTATACCCCGCCCTTCACTACCCAAAGGAGTCTCAGAGCGGCTTACAAACTCCTTTCCCTTCCCCTCCCCACAACAGACACCCTGTGAGGTGGGTGGGGCTGAGAGAGCTCTGACAGAAACTGCTCTTTTTCAAGATCAGCTGTGCCAGAACTATGGCTTGCCCAAGGTCATCCAGCAGGTGCAAGTGGAGGAGTGGGGAATCAAACCCAGTTCTCCCAGATTAGAGTCCATGCACTTAACCACTACACCAAACTGGAGAATTTGGTAGACCTGCAGAAATTGCGCTAGGATGCAAATGCCAGGTTTTCTGCAGCAAGTCTCGCTGGAGGATTTCTCAAATGCTAAAGAGTCCAAATTGAACCTCAGGGCTTATGATGTATGTATTTATACCCCATTTTTCTTCCCAAGGGAGACCCAGAGTGGCTTACATCTCCCTCTCCATTTTCTCACAGAAATGACCAGGGGTAATTTCCTGCAGGAGCACACAGGAGCGGAGCTCCGGCAGTAAAGAGCCCAGGGGGTGGGCACATGCAACAAGCCCCACCCCCTGCTCCCAGCAGCCCTCAGTCAGAGCAAGAAGCAGCCAGGTAAATTGCAGAGCCCCCCCCCCCGGCCCCCTGGCCCAAAACAGTCCAGTGGCACCTTTAAGACCAGGTTTTATTCAGGTACAAGCTCTCCCTCCTCTGCGAGGACAGATCTGTGCGGCCCCCCCCACCCCCCGATAGCTAGCAATCCAAAACAGTCCAGTGGAGCCTGAGTGGTGGGGGTTGCCTTCTGACACACTTCCAGTGATGTCAGGGGGTGTGGCATATGTAAATAAGTTATGCTAATGAGCTATGCTAATGAGCTCCTGCACCTCTTTTTCTTCGAAATGACCCGTGGCAATGACCCTCTGAGGTAGTTTACACTGAGTGTGTGTCGTGGTGCTAGGCCTAAGGCTGAAGAATGAGTGGCCTGTAGGCCTCAAGGAAGCCTCTCTTCTATAAAGCCCTTGGGCTTTTTGTAAGTTTCCCAGTAGAACAACTGTGTGCTATATTTCCCGCAACGTATTCATAAAGGAGACTTCATAAAAGTGTAATATATCTATTATATGCAGTCAATATGCCCATACAATCCATCATAGGGAAATACAGAGGCCAAGGAGTAAATATACAGAATTATAGATAGAAAGTCCAACATTTTTCCCAGGTCATTTTTCGGTGCTTCAGACCTGGAGACTTTGGGGGTGGATCCAGGAGAGGGTGGGGTTCGGGGAGGGGAGGGGCCTCAGCATGGTACAATGCCATAGAGTCCACCAGGGGAGCTGATTGCTGTCAGCTGGAGAGCAGTTGTAAAAGCAGGAGATCCATAGGCCCCACCTGGAGGCTGGAAACCCTATTCCCACCTCAAATTCATTCCTACATCAGGACACTCCCTGACTGAGAAGGGAGTTGTGGGGGGGGGCAGGTAGGATAGCCTGGGCCTAATCTGACACCCATTTGTTGACCAGGGCTCCCAAGTACTTACCTTGATTCGACGGGGGATATGTAGTTATTCGTGGGACCATTCCCATGGGGAAAACACAGGCGCTGCACTATTCCGTTGCCCAGATGTGACGTAGGCACGTAGCCGGGTGACGCTCTAGCAATGGGGCTGGAAACTCAATGGTACCATCGAGTTTCCAGCTCCATTGCCAGAGTGTCGCCCAGCTACGTGCTTACCTCACGTCTGGGTGACGGAATAGTGCAGCGCCTGTGTTACAAGCAAGAATCTTCCGTCAGGGAAGCATGTGTCCCCCGCCGGTTCGTAGGAAGGTACTTGACAACCCTATTGTTGGCTCAAGTAGGAGTGTCAGAAAAAAGCAAACTGCCAGTCCTTCTCGGCTTCACCGAACTGGTGGGAGAGGGAGAAGCTCCCACTGGAGGGGCCATTGAGTCTTGGAAGGAACGTAAGGGCTCTCCTAGATGATACTGGGCAACACAAATTGCGTCAAGGATCCCCCAATTCAACTCCTGCAACACGTAACATCAGAGAAGTTTATTATTATTAAGAGGTAACTAAATACCGTCTTTAGATTATTTAGAACAGCAGCACCACTAGATGGAGTCTTTGTGTATTTATAGGGTTTCGTTGTTCTGCTGTATGGACTCAACCCAATCCTCTTGGTTTTACCATATGACTTTTAATGATTGGATTTAAATAGAATTAACATAATTTGGTAGGTTTTTAAAATTAATTATAGGATTCACTTTTCTTTATATGCTATAACCAGGTTTTAGTATATATTATGCCTATTTTTTTTTAATGGGAAGGACATCAGAGAACTAAAGTCCGTAAGTGCTGGTGATGGGTAGGCGTTGGCTCACAAGGGCCGTGCAGAAGGGAGGAGGGGCAGCAGCTCTTCCTCCCATGCTATTTTCCATGGGGGGGGTCTTTTCCCCCCTCTGTGTGGACCCCCCCCCAACCTGGCTCATGTCACGTGTATCATCTAGTTGAGCTATAAGGATGGCTTTAGAGGTCGATATAAACCACAATGTTTAGAAAACACGATACTCCTTAATTTCTACAGGGGGACGGAACGTTCCTCTGTCCTGTTTTTCAGTCACAGGTTTGAAGATCATCATTAAAACCTAATAATGGTAAACGCAGTCATAGTAGTATCATGGAGGCTAAGGAACTTCCCATGAGTCTGGCTTCCCTTGCTTCCCATTAGGGTTGCCAGCCTCCAGGTTGGGCCTGGGGATCTCCCGCTTTTACAACTGATTCCCAGCTGACAGAGATTAGCTCCCCTGGAGAAAAGGGCTGCTTTGAAGGGTGGACTCTCTGTGGCACTGTACCAGGCTGAGCCCCCTCCCCTCCCCAAACCCCGACTTCTCCCGGATCCACCCCCAAGGTCTTCAGGTGTTTTCCAACCCAGACCTGGCAACCTTACTTCCCGTGGGGCTGCCTTGAACATGCTGGGGATACAGGCTGACTCACCTGCTTAGCTCATATTTCACTTTGCGTTCAGGGTGGAACTTAGTATCATGCGGCAGAGTAGGATCTTCAGACAGGTAAATGGGCCGTGCCACAAGCAGGACATCGGGGATCCGGAGGACAGGGCTGGTAAAGCTGATACCAACCGTCATAATTTGTTCCTCGTTGGTGACCTCTATCGGACCCCCTTGCTTGCTGATCTGAGGGGCAGGGAAAAGGAAATACACAGCTGACCAGCTTTTCAACATGGGGAATGTCTAATCCAGTGGTGTCAGACTCATTTGTTATGAGGGCCGGATCTGACATAAATGTCACTTTGTTGGGCCCGGGCCATGCGTGCCATAAAATGTAAAGCCAGATCTGGAAATATAAACTGTATAAAGGACAGCAGCTGGTAAGCTCCAAGTTGGTGTGTCCTCACTGCGAGGCCTCACGGGCTGGGAGGGAGATGTAGAGGAAAACCCACGTGGGCGGACTGGAGAGCCAGCGGTGCAGCACTGGGCAGATGCTCCCACACTGCTTGACTGCTGCAGGTGAGGTTGGACTGGCTCTGCCCACTCCCCCCCCCAAGCAGTCTCCTGTTCCCTCCCTTGCACTAATTGCTCGCGGGCCACATAAGAGCCCTGGAAGGGCCGGTTCTGGCCCACAGGCCTTATGTTTGACACCTCTGCTCCAACCCCTCTGGCATCTCGTATTGCGCTCTCTCTCTCTCTCTCTCTGGGCCAAACTAGTTTTAATTGTTTTTATAATCACAGACCTCAAGCAGAAAACACATAGAAAATATGGCAACAGTTGAGGCACGTCTACACATAAGCATCTATAAAGGGTTTCCAGATCCTAAAAGTATGTCCATATGCAATTGTTTTCTACGTGCCATATGTTCAAATGTTGATAGGGCTGTAAGGTCCTTGGTACACTGAATTATGGGAAGGGGGGCATTTATCTCTCCAGTGTTGTAATATAAGCAACAGTAAAGGCACAGAGGGTCCATTTTTGTTGACCATCAGTTACCTCCAGAAGGCAGGCAAATAGTTAAAAAATATATAAAAATACATAAGCAGTAGGAGGAAGGTCTGCTGCTGGCAGGAATGCAACGGGAGCTAGCAATGGATGAGTGCAGCCCCTCCCCTAGTGGTGCGAGTTCCCCTTTCGCGAAGACGGGCAGGGTCCCTCCGCTACCTGGCACACAGGGATGTTGAGCAAGCCAGCGCAGACAGGGAAGGGGGGGCGGGGTAAACCGGTGGTCACCGGGGCTGAGAAGGAAGGAGATGGGTGTCAGCCGCTTCCCCTTCCAGTGGCTCGTTCAGCCCCCCTGTGGCTGCAGGGAGAGCGAGGAAGCTGGGGCCAAGAAGGAAGGGGAGGGGGTTTAAACCGCCTCCACTTCCAGCAGCTCGCTGCCCCCCCCTGCGGCCAGGGCGCGCCCACAGGCCAGCGAGGGCGGTGGAGGGAAGGCTGGTGGAGGCTGAACAGCCTCCCAGAAGAACTGGCTGCGGCGTCCCCAGGAAGCACACCTCCCGAGGTGAGGCGGGGCGGGCCGCAAGGGCGGCGAGGCCGAGGGGCAGCACTGGAAAGCCCAGCAGAGCCCCCCCAGCAGAAGTGCCCACGGCGTCCCCAGTTTGCGAGGGTCTGGCAAGCCTTGTCTCTCCTCCCCACCCCACCCCAGCCAATGGGACACCAGGAGTCCTGAGTGGCAGCTGGCAGCCCAATGGCTGAGGGAGCACATTTTTCCTTGCCACTCCATAGGCTAAGGGCCACCCCAAAACACAATTATTATAAGGAGAGATCCTCAAAGACCAATGAATATTCTAATACAAAACTGATAAGAGTAATTTCTTCTTCCGCAGAAGAACAAATAACTGGATATGCCCAAAATGTCAGTCACAACACCAGCAATCTTCACCTTGCTTAATCCTTTACTAGAAAGGTGCTACGGTGTCTAACATATCCTAAACATAATTTTTGCTAAATAAGTCACAGCTTAGTCTACAAGAGACAACAGCTATAAAATTTAGGGCCGTATCCTGTTGCTTTAGCAAGATAGAGCAATGCGTCTCCTTATTCCATTCACTCTTGAGACTTTGCATATATTTATTAATCAGCTTAAAATATTTATAAAGAAATATTGTAGGTTTCATTTTCTCCACTGATTCAGTGAGGGTAAGGGAGATGCTGAAACACTCAGTGCTGCAGGACTACGTTTAGATACCAACAGATGTTTGCAGTTGTAAATACTGGCATTCGACAGGTTGACATGTCACCTGTCCAAATCCAAAGATGCATCCATGATCAACTTATTGAACATTTATTATAGTTATGCACTTAATATCTCTACGAATCAATATTCTATGATAAGTAATGGAATGTGGACACCACCAAAATATCCATCAGCAACTACACTGTGTAATATTTTATCTCCCAACTCAGATTTGTCCAAATAATTGAATAGCCAGACATATCACCAAAAGTATTAATCACGTTCATTAGCGCAGGGGCCCACAGCTCTTTCGGCAGTTGAAAAAGTCTGGGAGGGGCAGGAATAAGAGCACCACACTGCAGGACCAATCGAGACTTGGCGCTTGCAGCAGTATCAGATGTCTTTAAAATGGCAGCTGCATCCTCATCACAGCCACGATGATGCTGTCACGTTTAAGTTGGCCCTGTGTTTGTGTGTCCACTTGTTCATACATAGAGGGAACAATCTTCAGTAGAACTGTGAATGGTTTGCAAAAAGAAACCTCCACAAGAAGGTGTGACCCCTGGAGAGAAAAGGTGCGTCTAGGCAGAGTGCAATGAGAATGCGTTCCGGTCAGCTCCACCGTTGCTTCAAATGTTACTTGTTCCTAACCCACACGTTGCTTGCACTCCTGTCCCTGCTTATTTGGAACGGCCCCTTCAGATCAATGTCAATTTGGCCAGGTCTAAGTTGTTTGCTTCCTTTCACGGTCAGTTACCAGAAGGGTGTTCTTTAACGATTTCTTGCCATCTTCATGATGTCATCCTGGCCGCCTCATCCATGAGTAACCCAGGCGCAGTGTCATGAGTAGCAGCCAAGTGGGTCAGGCTCAGCATGGGTGGAGGGTTTACAATGCAGCTCTCCCCCACCCCTGCCGAAAGCACTGCTGTTCTGTTCGCACACTGAAGACAAAAGAAAACGGGATGCGCGCACACACACACTGGAATAATCTCACCCAATTTAATTAACTCTGATCAGTACACAACACACTAAAGAAGATTTGCATGAAGTGTAAAAACAACATAATCATATAACTCGGGATTGCTGTATCCCAGGTGCCAAAATCCAGACAGCCTAACATGCATATTATGCAAATTATTAATTATGAAAAATCAAGCACATTAGTTATGCATTTTCTATCTTTTTTTTGTCCTGACTCGGCAAGTACATCAACAAGTAGGGAATAAAGAATAATGTCCTTGTTTTCTTAACCAACAGTTTGTTCCTGCCAAGAAGCGTCCTGCGTGTTTTTTCCCCTCTGTGGGCACCACAAGACAATGGTGGGGAACAATGTGGCAGGCTGCTCTGTCCTCCCCGCGTTTAATGTTCCACCTGCATATAGCTTGAGAAGCGGTGGCGCAGGCAGTATAACGCCTGCAAAAGTAACATCTATAATGAACAGCCATAATGGCTGTTCGAATCTCCACCGCGGCCGGAGTGAGCTCCCGGCCTTAGTCCCAGCTCCCGCCAACCCAGCGGGCCGAAAGCAGTTAAAAACACCTATGCGAGTAGGCGAATGGGTACCTACCCTTAGAAGGGTAGGGGGCACCCGTCTCTAATGAAAGATCGTGGAGCACGGCGAGTGACGGCAGAGTCATCAGCGGCAAGAAAAATGGCGGCGACGGAGCATCTGGCGGTGAAAGAAGGGCGACGATGTGGCGGCTGCAGCAAGAACAGAGCGATCCCTGGCGGCAAAATGAACACCATGCAGTGCGACGGAGGCGAGAGACTGAGGGGCGCCCGATGACGCGCGGCGCCTGGGAAGGCGGAGCCGACAGGATTGAGCCGAACCAGGAAGCAGAGCGTGAAAGCTGGGCGCCTGCGCAGTCCCGCTGGCCGACACGCGCTAGGAGTATGCCCCATCCCATTACTGTGGCCCAAGTTAGGGGAAAGAATGGTTCCTAGAACCACAACAAATGTAAACCGCCCAGAGACCCCTAAGGGGGTTAGGGCGGTATAGCAAATGTAAGGTAAATAAAATAAATAAATAAATAAAATATAGGCTTGGATCCAACGATGCACAAATGAAAATGTAAAGCAACTCAGTGCAGTCCTGCTTGTCTCCATGGTCGGGGACAGAGGGTGGCACCAGGGGAGAGGATGTCCCCACAATACCTCCGATCCTCTCTCTGGTGTTTTTTAACATCTACATGTGCCCCCTGGCCCAGTTGGTCCAGGGGTTTGGGCTGGGTGGTCACCAATATGCGGATGACACCCAGCTCTATCTGTTGATGGGTGGATGGCTGGACGCTGCCCCAGAAATTTTGGACAGGGTGATACTGTGACTGGATGGCTGAAGCAGAGCCAGATGAAGTTGAATCCAACAAAGATGGAGGTCCTGCACCTGAGTCGTGGGGGACTGGGGTCGGGAATCAGGCTCCCGGTCTTCAGTGAGGCACCATTGGTGCCAGTGCCATGGGCAAGGAGTCTCGAGGTGATGCTGGATTACTTACTATGGAGACCCAGGTCACTTTGGTTGCCAGATTGGCCTTTTATTATCTTCGGCTGGTCAGGCAGCTGGTTCCCTATCTTACCTCTCAGGACTTTGCCAGTTTGGTGTAGTGGTTAAGTGCAAGAGCCAGTTTGGTGTAGTAGTTACGTGCATGGACTCTAATCTGGGAGAACCGGTTCTGATTCCCCACTCCTCCACTAGCAGTTGCTGGATGACCTTGGGCAAGTCATAGTTCTGTCAGAGTTGTTCTCTCAAGGACAGTTCTTGAAAGTGCTCTCTCAGCCCCATCCACCTCACAGAGTGTCTGTTGTGGGGAGGGGAAGGGAAAGGAATTTGTAAGCCACTCTGAGACTCTGAGTGAAGGGCAGGGTATAAATCCAATCTCCTCCTCCTCCTCCTCCACCTCCTCCTCCTCCTCCTCTCCTTCTTCCTATCTCTGGGGTCACGAAAGTCAGGGTGAAACTAGGTTGATAAGGGAGGCCCAGGAAGCTCAGCTTCAGAGCCTCTATCTGTTTAGAATGTCCTCCTCCTCCTCCTCCTCCTCCTCCTCCTCTGCTTTTGACTTCCAAACTGCAGCCCCTGTTTTGGGGCAGCCATCCGCACAATGTCAAGGCCTAATCATTCTTGTCCCACCGATATGCCCTTTCTCAAACCTGTTTGACTCTAGTAGGTTGGGAAAGATTTCAGTCTGACTGCAGTAGCAGACCATTTGGATGGGAAGGCACACGTTTCCTTGTAATGCAAAGGTCCTGCTCATGTGGGTGCCGTTTTCCTACTTTCAGCCATTCGCAGGAGTCATTTTCCCTGTCCTGCCACTGGAGGACTTTTTGAGGGCTTTCTTTTTCAAATGCTACAGGGGATTTTTTGGTAAGAAACCCCTCAGCAAGCCTTTTGGAAGTGCAGCAGGGCAAAAAAAAGGCAGGGAAAGGAGGAGTGATGAGAAGAGAGTGCACAGAATACTCTTGTGTGGAAACGCCATTGCTTGGTCAATGAACATATTTCTGCATTGGCAGCTGTGACGAGTTAGCCTGGGTGTGCCTGCTCAGAAGTATGTCTCACTGGTTTCAATGGAGCTTACTCCTAAGAAAATGTACACAGGGTTATGTATCCTTTATGCACTCTATTTAAAGCCCATCTTTCCCCCTAATGGAGATCCAAAGTGGCTTGTATTGTTCTCCTCTCCTCCATTTTGCCCTGGTAAGAGCCCTGCGACAGAGGTGTCGAACTCATTTGTTATGAGGGCTGGATCTGACATAAATGTCATTTTGTGCGCCATGTGCACCAAAAAACCTAATGCTGGGTACCGGCGATAAATTTTTTATAGAGGACAGCAACTGGTAAGCTCTGAGTTGGTGTGTCCTCATTGCAAGGCCCCATGGGCTGGGAGCGGGGTGCAAAGGAAAACCCACATGGGCGGACGGAGACCCAGCGGTGCAGCTCCCATGCCCTAACAGAGGATTGTCTGCACTCCCATGTGCAAACGCAGACCCCTGCAGCCATCCGGGACAGCCTCCCCAGAGCTGCAGGCAGAATGAAGAGGTATGAAAGCAGCTGCCGTGGCTCCCAGTTTACCAGTCCCTGAAGTGAGGGGGCTCTGCTTGACAGATGCAGGCGAGGTTGTTCTGCCGTGTTGAAGCCACATTTGGAGTGGGTCGGCCAACCCCTGAGCAGCCTCCTGTTCCCTCCCTTGCACCAATTGCTCATGGGCCGCATAACAGCCCTGGGCGGGCCAGTTCTGCCCTATGAAGTAGGTTAGCCTGAGTGTGTGTGACTGGCACAAGGTCGCCCAGCAGACTTCCATCGCAGGGTGGAGACCCAAACTTGGCTCTCCCAGATCTTTGTCTGGTACTTTGACCACTGCAGCACACTGGCTCTCACCTTAAAGCCCAGTCCTATCCAGGCTTCCTCAGACTTGAGCACTGTTCATTTCAATGGCATTTGCTTCCAAATAAGCATGCTGCAGAACATGATTTGTTGCAGGAGTATCAGTATGGATTCTACTAAGGGAAGCCCTGCCTCAAAGATTTCGAGGTTCTCTCCTTCAACAATCATGTAGATCAGGGCTTTTTTTCCTGGAAAAAGAGGTGCCAGAACTCTCAAGAGGGAAATGAAAGAGAAACTGTTTCAAATGATTCTTTGAAGCAATGCTATTTTCATGCACTATGCACTTACTTCAACTTTAAAGCAGTTTCCAAACTCTAGACATGTCACCAACTTCCTCAGTTCTTTTTTGGGGTTTTGCTTTCGGTGGCTAACACTGAATGATGACCTTGAAGCAACCATGTTTTAACATAGTTTGTTGGATCAAAGACTGTTAAGGGAGGTCCAACGATTTTTATAAACATATAGATCAATTGCAGTAAACACAAAGTACAATGAAAAACATGCATCTATAAACAGAAAAATGCAGGAGGGAACTGTGACCATGTGCCCCTGCTGAAGATTCCCAAGTAAACTAAGCAGTCATAGGACAAAAGGGCAGATTGTGTCATGGGTTAGTAACTGGTTAAAAAAGAAGAAACAGAGGGTTGGAGTGAATGGACAGCTCTTGCAATGGAAGCAAGTGAGCTGGAGGGTCTCGTAAGGGTTGGACAGTATTTGCTAAGTTTTACTGTTAAATGACCAGGAATCAAATCTGAGCAGTGAGGGGGCCATGTTTCAAGGAGCTTAGACTGCAAGAAGTCTAGTTGGATTTTTCACTGAAAGAGAAAGGAGGCAGAAAAGAATACGGGGAAAATGTAGACATATTTTTTTTTAAATCACACACCATCTGGCATTGATTTTTAATGTTATTTCCTTACCATTCTGGGCTTGTATTGGCTTGAGGCTGTGCAGGAGTGTGCTGACCAATGTTCCCTCTAAGCTATGGAGTCTTGTGAGCAAAAGTTCTACTTTGTGAGCTACTGGCAATAAAGTTGTGAGCGATTTGGCTACTGCATAAATTAGTTTGCTCTGGAGCCATCCTTCCTGAGCCAAGAAAGAAATGTGTGAGCTGGAGGCTAAATAAGTGTGAGCTAGCTCACACTAACTCAGCTTAGAGGGAGCACTGGTTGCTGACCACAACCCACAAGCCTGCATATGTTAGAAATGCAACCTGCATATCTTTGGAATGCATTTACAACTTGCAAGCTGATTCGATTCCAAGAAATGGTTCATGTTAGAAATATAAGCCCTCTCCTCAAGACTCTTCAGCGTTCACCGTTGCTGCTCAGCTGCTTACCTGAACAAAATCACTTTCCAACATGGGGGAGTATTTGAATAACCCGTATTCCCCCTTCGACAGCTGGCGCTGAAGGGGTCCAATTCTTGTGTTATGAAAGTCTTTCCTGGCTCCCATGTCTCGAAAAGACATCTTGGAATTGTCACTAGAGCTGGGGAAAGAGGGAGGTTAACAAAAGCGGATATATTCAGAGATCTGGCCCAGATTCTGGCTTTTGGATTAATACTTCTATATACAAAGTTTACGGATCCATTGACAACTCTTTGGCCTTAAAAACTGTGCGTCGGGGGTTAGTTCTCAGTTAGACTCCTGAATGCTTTGAGTTCAAGAGAAGCCGCGCAGGTGGGGAGGGGTTTGAGCGGGGGCTTTTTTTGTATGTGTGTGTGTGTGAGGAGGCAGAAGAAGCATTGGGCTGGCTCCAGCCAGCTTTTCCTCTAGTGAAAAAGGGAAGAGGGGGTCCCCTTTGGCCCCCAAAAGGCTATGCTGGGGATGAGGGGGCCTTCGTGAACAAAAGCCACGTGGGATGCGGCTGTAAAAGTGGGTACACAAGTGGGCACAGTATAGCAAAACAGATAGCGGGATCCAACCCGTTATTTATTTCTCCCCTTTTCCCCTGTTAATTCCTGAAGAGGACATTGTATGTGGGACTTTTCAGAGTGTGTAACTGGCCTGAATAATCCCAGGGTCACATAAAGACATCAAACCAATATTGGCCCTATCTGGGGGTACTGACTCTTGACCTGGGAACATTCTGGAGATTTGGGGGCAGTCAGTGCCTGGGATGGGCGGAGCTTTGGAAGGGAAGGGGGCTCGGGGGGGGGATGTGCTGTCTCTCTAGGGGCGTCTGTTTCTGTTCACCACCACCGCATGCCTGGCAGTCCAGCCACCAAAGCTGCCATTTGCTCCATAGGAGCTGATCTCTATCATCTGGAGACCAGTTGTGATTTGGGGGGGGGGGCGACGACAACACTGCAGGCCCCACCTGGAAACCAGTAACCTCCGTTTTATCCCTAAAACAGACCCAAGGAAATCCTCTTTGCCCCACAGGTAAAACTAGCACGTACTAGTGGATTACTTGCAAATTAGTAAAGGTAAAGGTTTCCCTTGCTCGAAAGCCAGTCGAATCCGACTCTAGGAATGCGGTGCTCATCTCCATTTTCAAACTGAAGAGCCAATGTCCAGAGACATTTCCGTGGTCATGTGGCTGGCATGACTAGATGCCGAGGCACACGGAACGCTGTTACATTCCCACTGAAGCGGTACCTATTTATCCAGGGGTCATTTTGTAGAAAAAGATGTGCAGGAGCTCATTAGCATAACTTATTAGTATAATTTATTTGCATACGCCACACCCCCTGACATCACCGGAAGTGTGTCAGAAGGCAACACCCACCACTTAGTCTCCACTGGACTGTTTTGGATTGCTAGCTATTGGGGGGGGGGAACGTGCAGAGCTGTCCTCACAAAGGAGGGAGAGCTTGTACCTGAAGGCGGGCTGGGGGGGCACTCTGCAACTTTTCTGGCTGCTTCTTGCTGCTCGTGGCCCAACTGAGGGCTGCTGGGAGCAGGGGGTGGGGCTTGTTGCATGTGCCTGCCCCCTGGGCTCCTTACTGCCAGAGCTTTCCTCCCGTATCCTCCTGCAGTAAATGACCCCTGTATTTATCTACTTGTAATTTCCTGCTTTTGAACTGCTAGGTTGGCAGGAGCTGGGGCCAGAGATGGAAGCTCACTCCATCATACTGGACTCGAGTCTCGAACTGCTGAACTACTGACCTTCCGGTCTGCAGCTCAGCGTCTTAACCAACGGTCACTCCCTGGGACCATTCCAGGACAACAAAACAGCGCAGGGAGAAAGCTTTCTCTCCCCCCCCCCACTATGGATAAGGACTTCAGTGCTTCCTCCATTTGTATGGGGACTTCCACTGTTGAGGCACCCA
This sequence comes from Gekko japonicus, assembly GCF_001447785.1. Lineage (NCBI taxonomy): Eukaryota > Metazoa > Chordata > Lepidosauria > Squamata > Gekkonidae > Gekko > Gekko japonicus. The sequence goes on along the minus strand of NW_015167057.1, from coordinate 508,862 downwards.
AGAAAGGCTGCACGTTATTAATAAGGCTTTTTGCTCATTTTTGCTCTTCAGTCTTAAAAGTAGTTGCCCCTGCGTACCAGCTCATTTGTTAGCTCCTATTTAAGCTGAAGAGAAGGCTCACCAGGATGCGGATTTGGCCCAGTATTTTCAATGCTCAGTCTCAGACACAGAACATGTGAAGCATTCCTCAAGGAGACAGCGCCTCTGAGGAGGCACAGAGTGCCTTTTCCTGGCCACTTATTAATCGCAGCCAGATTCCAGATGCCTGGTGCTAGGGGGGAAAGTCATCCAGGTCTGTGGATGCAGCTGCTAGGCAGACTTTGAGTCCCAGAACCTCTTTCTTTTTTAGTTGTAAATGCCCCGTGTTGCTTACCTGTGGGTCTTAGACTGACCTGTGTGCTCCTCGACTGATGTGTCCTGTCCCGCCAAGCGCCTGCTCCTCAGAACCTGCCTCCTCTGTTGCCACATCAGAAGCTGTTTTATGACATCACCATGGGTTTTTGAGCCTACTTATGGCGCAGCCATTTTGCAGGTTGTGAAATGGGGGGGAGAAATAGATCTGGATGAAGGACCCACCATTTCTGCTAGTGAAAACTTTCTGCTAGTGAAAAAGGAGGAGGTCCTCTTACACTGCCTCAAAAGGCTCTGATGGAGATTATGGGACCTGCATAGACATAAGTAGGGTTGCCAGGTCTGGGATGGAAAATACCTGGAGACTTTGGGGGTGGATCTGGGAGAGGGTGGGGTTTGGGGAGGGGAGGGACCTCAGCGTGGTCCAAGGCAATAGAGAGTCCACCCTTCAAAGCAGCCCTTTTCTCCAGGGGAGCTGATCTCTGTCGGCTGGAGATCAGTTGTAAAAGCGAGATATCTCCAGGCTCCACCTGGAGACTGGCAACTCGAGACATAAGCGTTGTGGGACAGAGGCTGCAGTTATGGAGGTACCTGACTCTGACTGTGATTATGGGTTTTACTCTAGTTCCTTAAAACAGATTGTGGCCTGTGGCCCATTTTGGACCTTAGTGGTCTAGGGTTGCCAGGTCTGGGTTGGAAAATACCTGGAGACTTTGGGGGTGGAGCCAGGAGAGGGCGGGGTTTGTGGAGGGGAGAGGCCTCAGCATGGTACAGTGCCATAGAGAGTCCACCCTTCAAAGCAGCCGTTTTCTCCAGTGGAGCTGATCTCTGTTGTAAAACTGGGAGATCTCCAGGCCCCACTTGGAGGCTGGCAGCCCTATAGTGGTCTCAACTTTCCCCCCCTGATGATTAAAAAGTTCAGGATGCTTACCTTGTTGTCTCTCTTACAGTTCTTAAAAATAAGTTGGACTTGCAGGACGCCTGTTTTTATGTGTCCATCCATCCATTGCAAATACTTGCAATTCAAGTATGTAGAGTCTTTTTACCAGTGTGCAGTTCTACCTTTTGACTTGGCCTCTGGCCCAAGAGTTTTCACAAAATGTGTGACGGTGGCAGTGGCACACTGAAGATCATTGGTTTGCTCTGTCTGCCCCTGCCTGGATGATTGGTTAATCACTGCCCCTACATGCAAGCCGCCACAAATACATGTAAATTTAATGCTGAACACATATGAAGGTTGGGCTTGATTATTAATCTAAGAAAGTCTAAATTCGTTCCCTCTCAACAAGTCCAGTGCATAGGTGCCATACTTGACTCTACAGTGGCATGGGCATTTCTTTCGCCTGACTGGGCCGCACACATAAAGTGTTTGGTCAGGAAAATCTCCACACAAAGGTTTCAATTAGCACAGTTCTTTCGGAAGTTAGTAGGGTTGTTGATGCCTGCCGCAGCCACCGTTTCACACACCCGTTTGAGAATGGGTTCCTTAAAAAACTGGGTTTTGTGGCAATTTGATCCCTCAGTTCACCCTCAGAATATGAGATTCACTGCACCACAAAATACAGTTCATCCAGTTTGGTGTAATGGTTGTGTGTGTGGATTCTAATCTGGGAGAACCGGGTTTGATTCCCCACTCCTTCACTTCCACTTACTGGATGCCGTTGGGCAAGCCATAGTTCTGTCAGAGCTGTTCTCTCAAGGACAGTTCTGGAAAAAGCACTCTCAGCCCTGCCTACCTCACAGGGTGTCTGTTGTGGGGAGGGGAAGGGGAAGGAGTTTGTAAACTGCTCTGAGACTCAGAGTGAAGGGCAGGGTATAAATCCAATCTCTTCTTTTTCTTGGTGGTCACAATGATAACCTAGTTAAGGGTGTTCCTTTCAGTGAACTCTCTCTAGTCTTGGAGGATGTTTCTCAAGGGTTTATTTTACCTAATACCTCCCAAGGTCCCCTATAGTCCCCCAATGGTCTCTCTATCCTTGGTTCTTTCCTGACTTACATTGACACCTTTTGAGCCTTTAGCATCTTGTTCTCTCAAGAGCAGTTCTTGAAAGAGCTCTCTCAGCCCCACCTACCTCACAGGGGCATCACCCAGAGCCTTGCGGTAGCAGGGACTGGGCAATTCAGAAATTTAATTAAAATAATTCATCATCATCATCATCATCATCATCATCATCAGGCTCCACACTTATTTCTTTGTCATTTGGAATCATCCAAGGTGAAACAAGACTCCTCTGAAACCTTGTTGAGGCAGGTAGTTTCTGCCATCAAATTATGCTACCAACAGATGGCGCTACCATGTCCACTTAATATCTGAGTGCATAAGAGAACTCAGACCACATTGGCAGCTTTTGCTCGTGGGACTCCATTGACTGATATCTACAGCAGACCTGCAACGTGGTAATCTTCAGACAATTCTGTGAAATATTCTGTGGATATCAATGCAAGAAGGGAGACATCAGTTGGCAAAGGAGTCCCTCATTCTCCCCCTCCCCCACCTCCATAACTACAACAGAAAATATAGGAAGGGGGACTACAACTAGGGAAAAAGATGCACTTATCTGTAACTGTTGTTCATCAAGTTGTCTTCTGTGCAGGCACACATCCCTCCCTCCTTTCCCTGCAGTGAGCTCTCTATTGCTATATCTAGTTATTTCTTCCTAGTAAAGCCTTCCAGCGGCCTGGGAAGATGGAGGGAAGGGGAGCACCTCTTCTCAGAGCACGTGACTGTTTGAGAGGGAAAATGGTGTCTGGTGTGCTCTGAAGAGGAGGGGCTCCCCTTGAGTATTAAAAGTCTAGAAAGAGCTGCAAGAGTCTTCCGAGGGGCTGGCCTGTGCATGCGCAGTCCCAGTGTGTGCCTCCATAAAAGACAACTCAGATCGATTTCACACAAGAGCTGCACCGCGGTCACGCCTCCCTTTGCCCCGCTTCTATTGGTCAATTTCCCACTTGAAGCCGCGCGGCCACATTTTAACCCGCGGCTTCGCCCGATTTTCCCCGCGGTCTTGTGATCCTTAAAAAACAGGTGGGTCTCTTCATTCTCCTTGTTTGGCTCAGTCACCCCTTTGAACCCTGTATATCTGTTCACCCCACGCTTTATGCTTTAGTCTTATCACAGAACCTGAAGTAGAGATGCCCTGCACTATAACAATAAACTTTCCTTCTAAAGAAGCAAGTCGTTGATTCTGATTGTTGCAGGAGTCTGACAGAGGGGGCTTTTAGGCCTTTCCCCTGGGTCATTTTCCCCATTTGAAATGGCCCAGAGAAGCACTGTTTGCCATCTTGTGAAAACACATCAGCACTTGTGAAAACACATCAACACTTTTTTGGAAAGGGAGAAAAATTTCCCAATCTCTGTAATTTTATCTACCTCCCCTATGTTCTCCTCTCTCTGCACTAAGCATCCTCAAATATTTTGGCTTTTTTGTACAGGGAAATTGTTCGGACTCCTCGATCATTTCACAAATGTAGCTACCTCTATGGGACCGGATGTGTATACAGTGCTGTCAATGCAGCTGCACCATTGAGCTTGTTGCCTGCACTAATTAGCAAGAGCTGCAGGGTTTCTATCTGGTTCCTTTTAGCCACGCAAGTGTATGGGAGGAGGAAAACCTCAAAAGATATTTCAGAACAAATCTGTATAACTTTTTTCCAGCAGGCGTAAAAGCAACTCAGGAGGGGAGGAACAGAATGCAGCCTGGGGGTTGCTTTATGAAGGAAGAGAATGGGTGTGGGGAGAGAAGGAAACTTTTTAAAAACGTATTTGCCTCAGAGTCCTATGCTACTATTGGCAGAGCTGCTGTGACATCACAGATTGCTTTTCAGACAAAATTGGCACATATGGATTGTTGGGGGGGAGACATTAAAATCCAGGACAAATGTTTGGGGTGGGTCCTCGGGTGAGCCGAATCAAGGGGTGCCTGTCTTCTTCTTGCTGCCCCTCTGATTGACCCCAATGTCACCTGAAAGAAAGAGCTAGCAGGTCTGTCACCTGGAGCTTGATCCATCCCCAAGGAGAAGTGCCTGGCTGTTTAATACCTTTGTTTTGGGGGCTTCAGTGGGAAACTGGAGGTAAGGCAAGGACTTTTGGCTGGAATTGAACTGGAGAGCCAATCAGCGTCTGAGGGATTAATTTCCAAAAAGGCTTGTGAGGCCTTACTTTTGAAGCCCTTTCCCCATTGCTAGGAATCATCTGAAACATGTGATAGTATTATGTTTTAGACGTGTGATAGTATTATGTTTTGTGATGCTTGGCTTGTTTTTAATGACCGTGTGTTGTTTTTTACAGTGTGTGTTTTAATGTTTTTAAAAATAGTTTTATTGCTTTTGTGGTAATCCACCTTGAGCAGGTCTCTGGAGAGGCAGCATGTACATTTTCCAGATAAGTTGATAAACATTAAAATCATGCTTCTGAGGGTATGTGAAGTGTTCTCTCCTTGTCACTGAATAACCATAGCCAGCTGTTGGATCCCAAGCATTCGAAATAACTCCACGTTGATGAACAAAGCAAGGTTTATTTCAAAGTGATGGTTTAACCAGAACAGGACATTGTTAGGAATAACTACAGGTGACCAGGGAAAGCATAATATAGACATTTGAACCAGGTCAGGACCACATAAAATTCGCGCCCATTACATGGGAACGGAACAGTTCAATAATATCAACACAGGTTCAGTTCACAGGCTAGATACCCAAAACACTCTAAGCGAAGCTTCCCTCCTACTACCAGCTGCACGACCTTGGCGAGTTCCGTGGACTACAAAACATAACTCAATCAAAACAGGGAACGAGGGGGGGGGAAGAGAGAAGGATACTAAACAGGAACCGGAATGACAATGGCAGCTAGCTGACACCAGCTTTATGAGTCTGAGACTGCCCTAGATCAGAGGGGAAGCACTGACACACACCCCAACCTGTAGACAACAGGAAATAAAAAGATGTGCCTAGTACATTCAGCCCTACACTAGCCACATTCGTTTTCATTATCAGAGGCAAAGTTCCCCACCAAGAGTCTATACATACAGCCAGGAGGTTGCCAGTAGCAACCAGAAGTCTAATTTTGGTGACCAGCAAGAAAAGTTACTCCATCACAGTTACTGGTAGCACAGAGAGTATCTCTTTCCAAGCAGTAGTCAGGTTGCTTCTTGGCTCAGATGCAACATTCAATAACATGCATTGAAGTGGCAGGGTTGCCCAAAGTTCCTAAGGACAGTGCCTTCTCATTAGTGGCACCAGACAGGCGCTGTCTTTCCCTCCCACAGCTAATACCAACTCTGGGAAATGATTTATCTTGGGAATATCAGACAAGACAAAGATAATCTGCTCCTCCGGCAACATGGCTTCCCTTCCAAAAGTTTTCCTCTTGGGAGATGCCTGTTTTCTTTATATATGTGTGTGTGTGTGTGTGTGTGTGTGTGTGTGTGTGTATATATGTATATGTGTGTGTATATGTGTATATATATATATATATGTATATGTATATATGTATGTATATATGTATGTATATGTATATATATATATGTATA